>NC_044930.1:5571302-5588791 GCF_003576645.1 Ipomoea triloba
CGCTCTTCAACGTCATCAGGGTGGTACATATTTCCATGGAATGCAACAAAGTTTCCTGTCTGTGGTTCTGCTGGTTCACCATTGTCAGAATCGTCAGAATCACTCCAGGTAAGTGTGTACGATTTCTTACCTTTGTTGTTTCCACAATCTGCAGCAATATGGCCATAACCACCACATTCATAACACTGAACGCCCTTGGACTTGAAATCTTGATTTTGACTCTTGGTCTTTGAGTATTTCCAGTTCCAGATCCTTTGGTATTTGGTTTCAGCTTCCCTTGTCCTTTAGCTTTTCTGAGCATTTTCCCAAACTTCTTAGACAACATGACCATGACATCATTCATTTCTGTATCGGAGTCAGCTCTTGCAGGTACCATAGCGTCAAATGCAACCCCTTTGTTGTCCTTGTTCAGGTACCTATCTTCCTCCTCCATTTCCAATTCAAAAGTCTGCAAATTTCCCATTAAAGCATCTAACGTTAGAGTTTTTAGATCTGTCGATTGCTTTATAGCAATAGCTTGCATTTTGAACCTCGGGGGTAAGGATCTCAAAACTTTTCGAACCACTTTTTCTTCCTCAAATGGTTCACCCAAGTTTGTGCGTTGTTTATCAGGTTTTTACCCTAGCACTGAACTCAGAAACTGTTTCAATTTCTTCCATCCTCAGATTTTCATACTTGGTCATGAGCAATTGTAGTTTTGAGACTTTGACGGATCCTGTACCTTCGTAATGATTCATCAGTGCATCCCAAGCAACTTTTGCAATATCTGTGGCTGAGATCAATACAAATTGATCTGGTCCAAGTGCACTATGAATAGCATTCATAGCCCTATTGTTTGCTTGTGAGCGTTTCTTTTCTTCTGATGTCCACTGACTAAGGGTTTTTTCTTCTTCGTTTCTCGACCTTCATCATGGGCGGAGTCCATGCATTTTCAATGGCATCCCAACATTCCTCGTCCAAAGATTTTACAAAGGCTTTCATTCTAGCCTTCCAGTAGGCATAATTACTGACTCCCTTTAACAGTGGAGGTCGTGTAATGGATGCACCTTCTTCCATCCTGCAAAACAATTTCTCGAGGATCCCTAGGATCCGCTAGCAAATTAAGCGACACACGCTCTGATACCAATTGTAAATATGTAATGCAGAATATCCACGAATAAACACTATATTTAACTAGGGAAATAGGCAAGAGAATTACTCTTGATAATACTCCTAATAGATATAATGTAAAAAAAGACGCACCAATTTAATAAACGCAGTTCGGAGAACACTCCTAATCTGCGGGCCACGCCCAAAATTTCCACTAGATCAACCCGCTGGTTTTTACAAGTACAAGGTTCAACCGATTTACAAAACTAGGCCTACCACCTATTTTACGCCAACCTTATAATAACTCAGTAAGAAAATTTTAAATACAATTTGAGCTAATCTACAATTACACAAATTGTTTGCCAACCTGGATTTCGACTCAAGGTGTACTAGTACTGCGCGGAGCTGCTTCTCCAAATTTATACTCGTTTCTAGACCCGAACATTTGAAGTTTCTTTTGTGTAGTCACTGACTCTTGAATTGTTACTCCCTGAAACTTCACTTTGATCTCATTACATGACTCCCCTTTTATAGTGTTTTGTAGACCCTTGTTTTTAGGAAGTCCACCCATGATCAGGCATGTTGCATGGATGTGAGAAAGGAATTAATCTTGATCACATATTTTTTCAAGACTAATTCATTAATGCCACTTGCTGACTTTTCTTTAAAAACCTCCACATTTTGTGCCACATTCATATTCCTCATTTTACTCCACACATCATATTTTGCTCCACACATCATATTTTGCATTCATAATTCCTTTAGTATATGCTTCTTAATATTGTTTGATTTTATATGCCAATACACATAACATATGCCAATTAATTTGTACCAACAATCTCCCTTTGGCATATGTTGATCAAACAAACTCCAAATAACTTAACTCCCCTTACTTTGTACTCCCCTTTGTATGCTCCCCTGACTTGCTTGCTTTGACTCCCCTTACGTATACTCCCCCTTTTGATAAACAAGTGCCAAAGGCAACTCAAGCATAGTATTAGTGAAGTAATAAAGTCGGAATTCAATCAAGAGCAATATATAAGCAATAAGTGGATAGAAGGGAGTGTAACATTGTTTTCAAGGGCTTTTGGCAGTTTAGCACCGATAGGATATGTTGTCTATGAAGCCTATGTGTAGACACGGATAGCATAAATGAGGTCGCTTAAAAAGAATCACATTAGACAGCTTTCACACCGGACTCTTCTCATGTTCTTTTTGAACCATATTAAGTACGGGTAGCCCTCTTCTAAGTGAAACGTACACTAGATAGCTTTCACACCGTACACTAGATAGCTTTCACACCGTACTTACACTAGATAGCCCTCTTCTAAGTGAACCATATTAAAAATGTACTTTTTATTTATGTTCCACACATCTATGTGGACCATGGTCCATGCAATAATGATTGCTGATTTCATCAGCCTATAAACGCTGAAATAGTTGCGTAGAGGAATGAAATTGGGCTTGAAAAAAGAAGGGCCGAGTTGTTGGAATGGGCCAGACCCATACGAGTATCCAGGCTGTAAACAGAGCAACAGTCGTTGTTTATGTATACCAGAATGCGACGTTTACAGCTTTTCTGTCAAACTTGTAGTTCCTCTTCAATTCATAAATGAACCCAACGTTATTTATAATCGAAATGTAGCTTTAATTTGCTTCTGAAAGACGTTAAAATCAAGACATCTCGTGTGTCCCGTGATCCTCCAAGAATGTCCGGAGATTCAAAAATATAGGATAAGGCCCTTTTGCTTTAATCAAGAGCTCTTGTTAGAGCATCCTTATTAATGGAGTTTTTTTTACAGTAATTGAGGAGTTTTTGTAAGTGTGATTAGGAGAGAGAAAATGTGAAGAAATGAATAAAAAAACAAATTTGATTTTTTTTTAAAAATAATAAAATGTCAGAAGTCAGGCGCACCTGACGCGCACGCACGCGTGTGGCGGCTGGCCTAGTGCTCCAAATGTTAGAGTTACTATTCCAATATTTCCTTGCTTGCAGATGATTCCCTTTCTTCTCTCACCTCTCATCTCTCTCCTCCAAGTCATGTGGCATTGTACTATGATCTCCAAAAAAACTACTGATGGCCGTGCTCTTAACTATATGCTAAAAGTATTACACTGCCTATGGTTTTTTCAATTTGAGGTATATATCTTAATATATGGTGTATTGGTGTTCATAATACCAGTGCTACTTGTACCAAATATAAGTTAAAAATCTTTAGGAAAGGTTTTGATTTGCACCGGATACGTTCTCATAAAATCGAGTACAAGCCAAAACTATGTTCAAATCACTTTAGAGTTGCAACTTGCAAGAGTACAAACAACATAAATGGTCATCGGTACTTTAGAATTTATACACACACCTCAATTATTTTGCATGGAATTGTAGATTAATAATCTTATGGGTTGTTAGGTTGGACGGATAAGTGCATAATTTATACATTTTTTGCATCATTCTTTTAAGTTTATTTTGTATGTTTGTTCTTGACTTTAATGGACTAACTTATCAATTTTGCATGTTTTAGCTATCTTTTGAGGCTATTTTTTTTTTTTAAATGTATTTGTTGATTAAAGTGCCAAAATTGGGTAACTTATGAAGTTAACAAAATGGCTAAAACACTCTTTAATGAGTCTAAAATTAGTATTTTGAATGGTCTTGATCATGGGGGTAAACCAATGTAAAAATGGAGGAAAAGTGAGCAAAGTTGTAATTTTCGTGCAAAGTTGAAATTCCTTTCACCCTAATCCGCTTCGACGAGCAGTTGGTTAAAACACAAAGCCTTATGATATAAAATTACGATTACTACGATTATTTTAAAAATACCACCGATTAAAAGTTAATGTCCATGTAAGTAAATATTGCTCTAATTGTTTGCAATTAAGGATGTGCAGCAATTTGTTTCATGATACAAAAAATCTGTTTATGTTTATTTTAATGTCCGTGTAGTATCTATTTGTAGCTACTTAAGCACAAAGAGTCAATAGGTGCTTCTACTGAAACTTGATCCCACTTCCTTTCATGTAAGAGTGTAAATTGAGTGCCACTAGACCACAATGTTAGTCGGAGATTTGGTTTGCCATATTCGTTCCGTCCAAGAGCCGCACAAGGTTCTGCTGCATCGCTGTTTGAACAAACGTGATTCCAATCATTGTTGTCTGTCTGTCTTAAAGCGGAAAACCGCAAACGTTCCGCGTAAAGTACAGGAAATAAAGTTCCGCTGACAGATGGCAGCTTAGCCGAATCTACCGGCGCCCATTTTCTCTCTTACCTTATTATATGATTTTTTTTTTAATAATAAAAATCTCTTTGATTTGGGCCACTAAGGAAAATCACAATGATCGTTAGTTGACTGGAAAATGGTCCCACGCGCACATATTCTCCACCGCTTATATTTCGACACGACTGATTATGTATTACCAGTACACCCTACTGGGCTTCCTACACCAAACAAAGTTGGGTTAGGCAGCCCTGTTTTTCCTTAATTTCTTTTGTTTTATTATTATTTTTATATGTTAGATTAAGAGTGGGGGTAGTCTAACACAAATTATTATTATTAAATATTCACACCAAACTTCAAAGTCTTACTAATTTTGCACACACTCATGTAAATTAATCATTTGAACAAATCAATATGTTAAAGTTGATCAAATTCGCAAGAGAAAATTTTAAATATAACCAGAAAGTTTCACACATAAAAGTTAAATTGTATTAAGTTCTTGTTCTCGATCTAGAGAATGTTGACTAGAAATGAACTCGTGACTTTTTTTTACGAGAATCATACTCTGGTCAGATCATAGTCTTCATGTGTTGTACATAGGGGATGAGAGATTTTTCCTATACATGTTTTCAGTGAAATTCGAACTCCACACTATTGTCCCCCGTCATAATGTTTAAATCAGATGACGAACTAACTACAATAAGCATCGGGATTCTATATAAGATTTTTATTAGTATATGTGAAGGAGTTGAAATTAATCATACGATAACAAAATCTAAAATCACAAGCTAAGTTATATAGCTAAACTATAGGGTACTCTTTAGCTTCCGCATACAAGTTAAAATGAAGTTAATTAAAAAAAATCACTGTCAATTAATTACTCGAATCAAAATTGTATTGCGTGCAAGACCGGAAAGAAAGTCAACCGTGTAGTGAATCAACAAGTGAAATTAATCTTGACTTAGAAATGTCCTACAAACACGTTTTGTCACCTACTTCAAAAGGAAAAATAGGTTGTCCTTTACGTCAATTAAGATTTAAGATCAAGAATAAAATTGCCGGCATGGGTAACTCAATTAGTCATAGGGGTGAAGTTTGAGAAGAAAAATTGAACATCGAGTGTGACAGTGTAGAAGCAACCTCTCAAAGTAAGGAGTCCTTGTACTCAGTAAACAAATGTCTAGCTTATGTGTTCAATTAAGTTATCATGATTTGTATCTTCCCAGATACTTTGTCGAGCCGTGTCGAGGGTGAGGATCGAGAATAACATCCAAGGCTAATTACTTATCCCAATTTAATTCATAACAAAATCTCATTGCTTTTCTCCTAAATCAAGGAAAGGTAACTCAAATTAAAGGAAATCACATAACATAAAGCTTACGTTTATGCCAAAAATATAAAAATACACTCATATGATACCTTTTTTTCAAGTTTTGTTGCATACCACCCGCCTTACAAAATGATAATAATAGTCCGAGCAAATTCAGTTAATTTTTGTTAGTTGTAGTGTATTACTTGTATATTGTTTGCTTAATTGAGTGAGATGGATGCACAAGAAATTTGCAAAAGAAAATCTTAAATTAACTTATATAGATTGTTTTTTTTTGAACTCTTACATTTTCTTCTTATATAAGCAATAGGTCATCCGCTAATATACTTTAATTTCATTATTGAGACATCATTAGTTTGCATAACTGTAGCAGGTTGCAACTTTAGAAAAGTCTCCCATTATGTAAATAGTATAAGAGACCAAGTCAAAGCAGAAGTTATACCTTTAGGACGAATTTTATGACGTTACATAGATAATAAATATAAATGGAGTGATTAATTTATTAGGGAAAAATTATATCTTTAGTCTCACAAATTGTAAATCAAGTGTAGTAGATTTAATTAATTAATTATTCATGATTTGAATTGAGTTGTTAGTACCAGGGCAGGAGCCAGTCGGGTGGTGGGGCAGCTTCCCCCACCTCACCTCACTCCTAATATATAAGGGACCCTAGTATGTATGTATGTATATATGTATATCTATATATATATATATATATATATATATAATAAATATTTTTTTGAAAGGAATATATAGTAAATATTTAGATATAAGTAAATAATATAGATATAAATTATCTAAATATGAAGTAACTTAGATGGTTAAGTATGTATGTGCTGTATAATAGAAGTCAAGAGGACAAATCTTCTTACTTGATTAATTTTTTCTTTCAAAATATCAATATTTGTTTTAATCTTTCGCCCAGACTGGATGAAATTTCTGGCTCCATCCATGATTAGTATAAGCTTTATTATTAAGTTTCTCTAATACTCCGTAATATTCATTATAATGTTTATTTTTGTCCAAAAAAAAATATAGACAGAACATATTTATTACATACCACTTTTTTTTTTTTCTAACTCAATTAATATAATTAAAATATAGAAATAGTTAAAGACGGAAATTCTTATATTATAATTCTCAATCATTTAGGTTCTTCTTATATCATTAGGAAATAATATATTGATGCCTACCTGGAACTAAGATTGTGTTAGAACAACGATTAAAGTTGCAGTATTTCACATAAATAATTGTAAAAATGAAGCAGTGGGACATGGGGAATATATTTATGGGTGGCCTGGGACCTAAATTTTTCAATCAACTTAGATTCTCAAATTTTAACATATGTATACTAGGATGTTTCCCGACCATTGCTCCGACAATACGCCTTGTTTTTTGTTTTTAATTTTATTTTATTGTCTGTTGATGATTTTATTATAGTTGTTTGTTTAATCAAATAAATGAGTTAAATTTATCAAAGCTCACTAATCGCAAAGTGATACTGTAGATAAGAAATTTTGTGATCAATTTTTAGCTCTGGGTCATTAAAAAAAAATAAAATTATACGGAGCATTATGGTAACATTTTGATTTGTATTTTCCGTTACTCCCTGTGTCTCATTTTATCTGTCCTACTTACTATTCATTGGCCAAATCAATTATTTCTTTGTTTATTTTCTTTAGTATTTTTTTTACTTATTTTTGAATTTGATTTTTTGTGTTTAATAGTACTTTTAGTGTAGTTTCTAAATATATAAAGTTTGTATACTAATACTAAATTTAATATTATAAAAAATTAAATTAAAAATAACTCCAGTCAAGTCTCGTTAACGACCAGACACATAAAATGAAACAGAGGAGTATTTAAAAAAAAAAAAAAATACTTCATTTCAATTACTTTTAGGATGAATAAATGGTGACACATGTAGGGTTATCACATAGTGTGACACTTTTTGAGAATAAAAGCATCGTTTAATGCAAAGCAATCTTTCTTCCACAGCCACAATTCCACAAAATACATAAGTTTGCTTCTCCTAGTCATTCCCCCTTTTGTCAAAGCCATTTTCCTCCAAACATTTGGTTATTATTTGTTTGCTTATAATGATTAACACTTAATTTCCTATAGAGTAATATTGTACAACCCTCATATACTTCACTTCTTAATAAAGTGATATTATCTCATTAAATAACTATTTTTTAAATTAGTGGTGGGTTATCAATTCATAGCTATATCCAGAAAGGAAGATTAGAGGGAAAATTTAGAAGAAAAAAAAGCATTTTCTTATGTTAATTTTTTTTTCTTTGTACAACATCCGGTATTTCCATTGTACTAACAAAATTGCCTCTTACAATTTATTGAATTTAACATGACGCACCCTAGCTTTATATATAAGAGTAGAATCTTAGACCTTACAGTAACGTTAAGCGTCTAGTTACGTACTGCAAATTACTGGATTTTATATTCTTGATTTTAGGTGTAAAATTACAAAAATTAAGCTGAATAATATCATTGAGTTTATCTCACTTTTGACTTCTTGACTATAACAACGTGACATTATATTTTCACTTTTGGCCATCAATGTTGATTTGTTTTATTTCTTGTTATCGACTTAAAAAAGTCTCTACTTTTAATCCGAGACACTACATACACTTTGTAAAAACTTCATATTTAAAGGCATTTTAGACTAAAAGTGAAACCATTTTTAAAGTCATGAGCTAAAATAGAACACATTACAATCGATGATTAAAAATAAAAATACAACTATAATTAAAAAAACAAAATTGAAATTAATACTCAGTTACTTAGGGATTCACCTGTTGCAATGTTGAGCCAGTTGGTTGCTTCAAATTTGGAAAAAGCTTTGAGTCAACAACATTATTATTCCGATCCATTGGTATTCCTTACTGTATTTTAAAGTCACATTTAATTTGCTAGCTATACAACCTTCCAATATATTCTCTACATTATTTTTCCTTCATACTTTACAAAATCTTTACTATTTCCTATAAGTTAAAAAAAAAAAAAACAACAACCCGTGAACAAATTCAGTTCTTCACATATCTCTTATTGAACTAAATGAAATAAACATGACAAATATTAAAAAAAAAAACATTGATATAACTAATATGATAGACGCCATTGGTGACCATGATGATGATAAAAAACTTACAATGAATATGATAAATAAAGTTGTAATTCTTCCAGCCATTCAATTCCTTAATTTATTATTATTCTTACTCTTTTATTTTTAGTAGTTTTATTTGCAGCTGATTTGGATTGGAAAATCATATCTTGATTCCTAATGTCAACTCTGAAACTTAACGGTGGAGTTTTAATTAACTTCTAAGGTCCATATCATGGAAAATAAAATATAATAAAATCCTAACGGATTCAACTTTGAGAAGAGTAGTCATGATAATACATATTGACCAATTATACTTCATGACGAAACTATTGCTTGTCATTTTACAATTGTAGAAATTTAAAAATAATAATTAATAAATTCTTCCATCTCAAAATTAGTTTCCCTTGACTAGACTCACAAATTTAGAGGCATATAATTAATGTATTAACTAAATGATGCTTTTTTTTTTTCAATCAGTAAATTTATTTTAAAAATTTCTCCTCCTAATGTTGCTTCTCATAAAAACATTAGATATTTTAGGTAATAAAAGTATAAATGTTGTTGTACTTATAAAAATGAATACTTTTGTTTTTTTTAAAAAAAATCAAAATAATAAGCATACCAAATTTTTAGGATCAAGGAGTTAAAAGAAAATTATTGGGACAAGATGAGACGGCACGTCTCAACCAACTTAACTACTAGTACGTGCTCTCACAAATTCGAGCCTCTACTTGAGAATGTATATATTATTCACTTTCTACATACAAACAAATATGATGTAAATTAAAGAATTATGTTGTCATTAAATTGTAAAAATAGAGTTTGGAAGTCAATAATGAAAATTATGCTTTAGTTAAGAAATAATGATCGAGAAGTTGCAATTTTACGATGTTTTTCGATGTGTGTGGTTTTCTAGTATTATTAGTTTTCTACTTTTAATGAAATTTTGATGCCATGCATGATAGTAAAATATTAGGTGCCGTTTATTAAAATTATTATAAACTAATAGCAAGCATGCTCAAGTTTGTTGTTGAATTTGTTAATTGTTTAATTGATAGATGTAAGTGATCACCTCAATGAAGTTATGTTAATTAGATTAACTTTTTGAATTTGTTATTAATGATTGAGTTGAGCACTTCAATTCCTCAACTACCACCACGCACTCCTCTAAATCCGCCATGAAAAAACTTCACCATCATTATTGTTAGTTGACATCCACTCTCTATCTAGCTCTGTGGATTTCCAACCCTCACTACTATCACAAGTCTTCAAAAATCCATTTATCAACTCAACAAATTGTTTTTCCTTTTTCTTAAATTAATGAAAAGATTTTTTTTTTTCATGTGAAATACAAGAAACACAAGTTGTACTTGAGTACGAGAAACATGACTTGTATTTCACACGAAAAAAAATCTTTTCATTAATTTAAGAAACTCCATTAAAACTTGTAATTTTTTTTACAACAAACACAAATTTCAATGAAATTTTGTATAAAAATGTACAAGTTTTAACAAGGGTCTATTTTTTGTCTGACCCTCTCAATTTGTGTCCATTTTAGTCAATAAGCAATGTTTAATAGCTTGTAATAGATGTTTTTCTTCGGAAATTCTAATTCCCTAATTTGTTTAGGAAACAATTATATAACATAGTTTCTTAATTGTATTAAAGGCTTGTAGTAGGACAAATGGATAATTGAACTCAACCCACGATTGGGGCGGTGTAGATGCTCTAGGTCATTCGCTATAAGTTGTACTTACACAATATTTTATATCTTTAGCAAATACAAAAAAATTTTGTAATTATTCTTACTTTGATAAAAGAAAATTTTGCACTTATTCTACCTTACCTAATTCACCCTATCGTTGCTAGTGCTGTGTAATTAGTATGACTAGTCGGTTTGCTACATTAACACCACCAACAAAAATATATTTAAAAAAAATTTGTAATTAGAAAAATATCTTGACAAAATAAACCAAAATAGCCAGCTATCTTGGTGCAGAATTACGAGTAATATTAATTCGCGTTTATAATTTATAGACTACTTTAATCATTTATGAGTACAGTATAATGTATTCTTAAGACATGATACAAACTATTTATTTTAAATGAATAACAAACAACCAAATAAAAAATTCTGTTATCAAACGGCATAATTGTGACTCTCTAAAGTGAAAAGTCACAGGCTTGAAATGAGCATTAACTCATTATACTTCTGAGAAAGTATATATAGACAGATATTATGTTATAATTGAGTTATGTCTAAATTTGAATTTTCGTGATCCTAAATTCAATCTTTTGAGAGAAATATAAGTCGGGGCGAGACATAATACCAACCGAGGGGATGAGGACGAAGTAAAAATGGATACAGTTTGCCCACCATTCCAGAAAGATATTGAAGTATAATGGCGTGTCGTCAACGGATATGCATTGAAAAGGCTACATTCCAACAACGTAAATGTCATGCGCCCAGCCGCCGACAAGAGTGGTGACGGACTAGTCTGGCGGAATGGCAATTTCTCCTTAAAACAAATGACGCGTGGCTTAGCCATTGATGACCCAACCACCGACGACCCGGAACCTAACTTCCGAAACATCGTCCTACGTTCGCACCGCCGCTGATCTCGACTGTTCCCCTCCTTCTTAATCTGAACAAAAAAAAAAGGAAAAAAAGATATAAATTAAAAAATTTAATAAGACATTGATCTTTTATATTCTAAATTAGGGTCACACTTGTGTAAGACCGTCTTACGGATCCTTATTCGTGAAACGGGCCGGGTCGGGTCAAAGCACCATGCAAATTTCATACTTATATGTGCAAATCTCACACTTATATGCTCAAATATAACACTAATCAAAAATATAATTTTTGTTACTTATAAGAGAAAAAGTAATACATTTTTCATAATAAGTAATGTTGACAAATACCTCTCACTTATAAGGACAAATATAATACTTTTGAGAAAAAATGTAATACTTTTAAATCGAAATGTAAAAGTATTGTATTTTCCCTTAAAAGTATTACATTTACCCTAATAAGTAACAAAAATTTTATTCCTGATTAGTATTACATTTGAGCATATAAGTATGACATTTGTGTATATAAGTGTTACATTTGCATCTTGGACCGACCCGACCCGACCCGACTCATGATGAGACGGTCTCACACAAGTTTTTGCCTTTAAATTAAGGTATGTGTTGAGCCATTGAGATTATTACCCACAATTTATTGGATCAAAACAAACAATATCAACAGACTAGTTGTTATTGATTGATAAGGTTAACACCCCACTACTAAATTATTAAAGTGAGCATTTTGTTCTCGATTGAGGAGGAGTTACAAAGAGATCAGATCAATTAAACAATTTCAATAAAAGACAATTAAGACGATTATAACTAATTTTACGGCTCTAAAATTAATAATACAACAAACTAAATAACTAATTTGTGCACTTGTCATACTCTTATTAGGTTAGTAAGATTTAGTAAAATTTATTGCTATGTATAAATATAAAAAGTTCCTATCACTACTTGTTCACTACAATACAAATTTAGCTCTCAATCCACACACATGAGCTCGAGTAGGGGAAACCTAACAGTAAATTTGTTATTTATGGTCAAAGTACATAAAAGTCAGTATATTATAATATTTTGCTCATTTTAGTTCTTTTACTTTAATTTTGTTAAATTTAGTCTATGTATTTTAAAAAATGATATAATTAAAGATAATAATAAAAGATGTTAATGTAACCATTAACTTAACTAACATGGTGTTGACATAATCTCTCCACATTTTTTTTTGAAGAAACATAATCTCTCCACATCATGTATTTACATGCCTACTCATTTTATAAATATTTAAAATTAATTCTTTTTATCATCAATATATTACGTTAATATATCTAAAATAAATAATTACATACATGCCTACATCCACTTTACCAGACATTCATTTTGTCATTTTATTGCAAAGTATTATTAAATAACACAATAAAATAAGACATGTAAAACATTTTAAATTGATAATTTTTCTACTCTATAATATTTTAACAATGAACATTTTTATATTTTGTATTGAAAATGCATATTACTTATTATTTTATTAAAAAAATAGTAACGTTAATAAAATTTTATTTATTTAATGCAAATGTTAATTTATTTTAATAAATTTACATGTATTTTAATATAAATTTTTAAAATTTTAATTGTTCAAATTTTAAATTTTGAATAAATTGAAACATTAAAATTTATTCTTCATTATTAATTTTTTATCAAAATAAATAATTTTTTATATTAATTAATATATTCTTTTTCTTATGAAACTTTTTAATACAAATGTAAACTTCTACAGATCTCATTTTATAATAGTATTAATGAACATATTAATGTAATATATATTAGTATGTAGTAGAAATAAGTAATTTTAAATATTTATAAAATAATATATGAGTTGACATGTAAATATCAGTTACAACGGTTGAACCTATGACCTTTCACTTGAGTGGGTCACAATTATGCCGCTTGACTACAAGATCTTTGACAACTAAGTTAATAGTATATTAACACCATTAACTATTATTTTTAACTATTATACCACTGAAACTTCTACGGTTATTTATAATCATCATTAATTGTATTTTTCTTGGATCAATATCACCTATATTAAAAGCTTGATCATCTGTTACATGCACACGATGGATTTAACAAGTATATGTAGGATAAATTCATTAGTTTAAAATTTGGGTATAGATAAAATTTAGTTCCCATCTAACTCAAAATTAAAATTATGAGAAATTATACGATACTCATCATAAAAATGCTAATATTAGAAAATAGTAAGTGATAGAGCGTGGATCCATGCCCAAAGAGCACATGGAGGGATTCAAAGCGGGTTAGGAAGGGAAAGTAAGGAGATATCCCTCCCACGGATAGCTAGAAGTCCAATCTTTGGGAGTTTCAATTCCAATGTTTGGTATACATTGGAATTGAGATGGAATAAGTTGTATAAAGTCCAAAATGTCCATTGTTGTTGTTGTTGTTGTTATTGTTGTTGTTGTTATTATTATTATTATTATTATTATTATTATTATTATTAAATGACAAGTATCTATTGGACCCATTTGCATATTCAAACCCCAAAAAATATAACATATTAAATTGAAAAGCACCCATCTACCGTATCTCTTGAACTAAAAAACACAAGCATTTGATTTTGGGTAGTCAAAAATTTTGAAGAGTTATGCATATAAAGAATTCAAAGGAATATACACGAAAGTTGCTGTATATAAACAATGCATGTAAAGAATGCAAATTTTGAATAGTTGCTGCATACAAATATTTAAAGGAACATACACACAAAGGGAAGTCGAAGAATAATACACTTTATAATTTTGAAGGGAAGATTAGACATCAATTTTAGGTTAAAATAAGGGAGGGGTAATTTTGTCTCAGTGTTATATTTTTTCTTCCTAAAATCCATGGAATTAAAATTCCCGGGGGGCCATGAGATTCTAATTCCATGAAAATGAGGGAATTGCAATTCCCTCCAACCAAACGAAGAAATTTAGTTGCCTTCGGAATTAGTTGGGAATTTAGTGGGAAAGAAATTGTAATTTCCTCCAACCAAACACTCTGTAAGTGGTAGAGGACTGACCAAATGATTTGCTCCATTTACATGGGTGAGGATCAAACCCCAACCTCATGCTTAAGAGACGAGATGCTGAACCACCACACCAACCATTTTTTGTTATAATTTAATAAAATTAAATGAATGGTAAAAATTCTTAAATTAAATAATATACCATTTTTATTTTTAATATTCAGTATTAATTTATTATTACACGTAATATGCCTCCCTATAAATTACTCCGTATAAGTTAACTATCCTTTCAGGTAAACCGTAAACGTAGCGGTAGTTGTGGGGAAATAGACGGTTTCTAAATATTATATATGGTAATTACCTCTAAAATTATGACCATAATTTCTAACGGTAATTTTGCGTAATTCTGTGCATATATGTAAAAACCGGTCGATCAAAGACCGTTGGATAAGACAGGAAACGTTTTATCTAATTCTAAACTGTAGTTATGGCCTGGTAATTTATAAATTATTTTCTTTTTCTTCCCAATTTATAAATTACTTTACCCATGAAAGTGATGACACATGCTAAAAAACAGTAAAAAGTGTCCAATCTTTCTACCGTTGGAAAGTGGAAACTGGCAACGCACTTACGCACCACACAACATCACTAAAATAACCAAATACTATGATCAATATATCAAAATCTTAATTTGCAAATTACTTAATAAATAGATTAATCCCATCATGAAAATTATCAAATAAAATATTATCAGTTAAAAAAAAACTATTTTATATTTTAAATTTTCTCTTATAAATTTGAACTCCAAATTTAAGAGTCCATCACCACTCCGAACCTGAATGTGGGGTGAATGAGGTAAATCACGTAATGGACCTCAATTGATCTACAGACCCTCAAATAATTGTATACTAGTACCACAACAAAATGAAATTCATATCTTTTTTTTTCGTCATTGGTAGAATTCGACACAAATTATACTGCGAACTAAAATCTACCTTGCACATCACGCACCATAGTCTAAATTATATACATACAATTAGCCTATTATTTATTTTCAGTTAACATATTATATACATCAAAATAAAGCTTATAAATTTATTCTAAATTTTCTCGTGTTACATGATCATGTGACAATATAATTACCTCTTTTTTTCTTTTTTTTTTAAATAACTGTGACAATGTTTAATATGCGATTTTTTTTTTTTGGAAATAAAAGATTTATTATTTGTTCATGCATTAAAAGGGAAAACATCTTTAAAATACATTAACAATAAGAATAGAGGCCAAATGACGTAGTGCAATTATTACTTAATAATCTTGATCAAGTATAAGTACAACTGTATAAGTATAGCTAATTTTTTTTTATTCCTTCATTCTTTTTCTTTTCTCCTCTAGCTCTAAGTTGTAAACACGGTTAAATAACATCATTTAATGTATGGGTCACACTTGTGTGAGACCGTCTCACGGATCCTTATTCGTGAGACGGGTCGGGTCGGGTCAAAGCATGCACCAAGCAAATGTCATACTTATATGTGCAAATCTCACACTTATATGTTCAAATATAACACTAATCAAAAATACAATTTTTATTACTTATAAGAGAAAAAGTAATACATTTTTCATAATAAATAATGTTGACAAGTGCCTCTCACTTATAAGGGCAAATATAATACTTTTGAGGAAAAATGTAATACTTTTAAATCGAAATGTAAAAGTATTGTATTTTCCCTTAAAAGTATTACATTCATCCTAATAAGTAACAAAAATTTTATTCTTGATTAGTATTACATTTGAGCATATAAGTATGGCATTTGTGCATATAAGTGTTACATTTGCATCTTGACCCGACCCGTTCCATAGTGAGACGGTCTCACACAAGTTTTTGTCTTAATGTATTAATTTGTATATTGTACTTAATTTCTTGTATACTATCAAAACTTTCTCCTTTTGCATTTATTATGCATTTACTATTTTTATAATATTTTTTTGGAGTATACTATTTTTATAATATATTTTTTTATTTTTTATAAATTTCCCTAATTTTTATCACTAGACAATTATTTAATCACGCATTACGAAATATAAAATATAAAATTTATAAAAATAAGAATGTTGGGGCGCACCAGACCCCACTGCGTGAGTACCCCCACAAACACGTACAAATATACAGAGACAAAGCAACGGTTCACAATTGGAAAATTCTCTCTCTTTCTCCCTTCCATTTCTCACTCTCAAGGTTTTTTTTTTCCGGTTTCTTGACTTTCAGTTGTAACTGTTTATTTATATCGCACAAACACACGGTGACATGTCAGCCGGTGGCACCACCGCCAACTCCTCCGCGGCCAGCGGAGGAGGCGGCCCCACCACGCACCACCGTCGCCGTTTCGCCGACTTCTTGAACGACCACGAAAAATCATCGGATCACGTCCAAATCGCCTGCGAGGATTCCTCCGGCGACGCCGGCAATCCGGAATCGAACAATAGCAATAGTAGTAGCAGATGCGGCGGCGGCGGTGGTGGCGGTGCCGGCTACCACCCTGTCCTCCACCAGCACCCGGTGATTAGGCAGTTGTTGGTTCGTAAACGGATGCCGGAAAGCGTGGCTGTGGAATTGGACGAATGCTTGTTAGGCCTCCGCTCCATCTCGCAGACATTGAGATCGAGGAAAAAAATGGGGCGTACGGTTTCAGGATTGCTTTTAGTATTCGTCGTGGTCTCTGTATTTCTCAGATTCTCTTTCTTCGCCAGCGACAATGGCGAAGAGGTTAGCTCGCGTTTAGTCCTTCAGAATTTCAAAAATGAATGGGCGAATGCTCAGAACATTGTGTCGGAAACCGATTCCTTATCTTCCTCCTCCGGCGACCTTATTCGGAATCGTCAAATGAAGGAATTACCAGTAAGTTTTTTTAAAATTTTTATTTTTATTTTTAGAATTATATTTTAATGAAATTTAAATTCCTGAAAATACCATTATTAAGCTAAATAAATGCATAAATTCAGTTATTTTGTTTTTTTATGGAATACTTTTCCAAATTGCGCGTTCTGCAATTCTAGCGTTTTACCCACGTCTGTTTGAAGGCGGAAAGTTGGAAGGGATGGGGGTGGTGGGGGGGGGGGGGGGGGGGGGGAATTGTT
>NC_044930.1:5588880-5599874 GCF_003576645.1 Ipomoea triloba
GGGGGGGGGGGGGGGGGGGGGGGGGGGGGGGTGGGGTCTGAGAATTTTTATTTTTTTATATAATTTTTCTGTTTAATTTTTGTTGAGTATAGAATTTTCGGGATCCAATTTACCGGTGACAGTTAGGCGGAATTGCGCGTTTGTGTTTTGAGCTGCCTGCCTGGGTTTTAGTGGGTGGCAATAAACTCGCTGAGTCGCAGTCGCTCTTTGACTCGCTGACTTTACTAATAATCTAATTTATTTGCTTAGAATCTATTTAATTTAGTTAATTGTTTTTAAACTTATAGTTAGTGAGGCGTGTTAAATTTGGAATGTTTCATATTACGTATTTCATTTATTTATTTATTTAATTAAATTTATAGTGGTATTGATCAATATCCATGCTATTAATAAATACTAAAATTTATATCACTTGTACAAGGTACTTAGTTTAGTGTATGTAGGCAGTTTGAGCTTGAATCAGCCTATAACCACCATTAGGTGCATGTAACGTTTTTCAAACTTAGTTTTAATTACAATTAATAGGAGGTGTATTGTAGAAGAAGATTATGTTGCCAACTTTTATGGTACATATTTTGACAGTGAAAGTGTGATTACATATTTTGTAATTCTTGGTTATTTAGAGGCAGAGAACATTCTGATGAACTATGGTTATTGAGAGGAGCTCACCATTTTTTTAATGTGATTTTTAACAGGTTCCAGAAATATGGAAGAAAGCAAATAGTGATAACTATTATCAATGCATTACTCGACCAAAGAATAGAATAAGTGTGTAATGGTTCTCTGGTTTTTGGAATTCCAGTTTTGTTTGGCACATGAATAGGCTTTTAATAGAGAATTGTTGTTGGTTCAGGGACAGGGACTGCAACAAATGGCTATATCTTAGTTCATGCTAATGGAGGATTGAATCAAATGAAAGCAGGGGTAAGTGAATTTAGTCTCTCTTTTCCATTTTTTTGGGCAAATGCAAGCTGAATCTTTGTGCTAACTTTGGGTAATAATTACTTCAGATATGTGACATGGTTGCTATAGCTAAAATCATGAATGCCACCCTGGTTCTTCCTTCTCTTGATCACGACTCGTTCTGGACGGATCCTAGGTAATTCTTTAGTCCTTGCAGTTAGTTGAGGCCTTTTTAGTATTTTTCAGCATTTTGGGTTCTAAGTTTTTGCATTTGTTTTTATAGTGGTTTCAAGGATATATTTGATTGGAAGCATTTCATTGAGGTTTTGAGAGATGATATTGAGATAGTAGAATCTTTGCCACCAAAATATGCAAAAGTGAAGCCTCTGTCAAAGGCACCTGTGTCCTGGTCAAAGGTCTGTAAACAGAAACCTAAAAAGCTTTGAAGCCATATCTTTCTTCTTATGAGTGTTGGAGCTGAAATTCTTTTTTCTGCAGGCTAGTTACTATAGAAAGGAGATTATTCCTATACTGAAGAAGCATAAAGTCATCAAGTTTACCCACACCGATTCGAGGCTTGCAAACAACGGGCTAGCCTCCTCTATCCAGAGGCTTCGCTGTCGGGCAAACTATGAGGCTCTTAAATACAGCCCTGAGATTGAGGAGTTTGGGAAGAGGTTGGTGGATAGATTGAGGGATAATGGCGAGCCGTATATTGCACTTCATCTAAGGTATAATTACTATGGTCACTATTGGCTGGATTCTGAATTTTGTGTTTTATGGACTAAAACTTAGCCTGATTGTGTATATGTGCAGATATGAAAAGGACATGCTTGCATTCACAGGCTGTAGCCACAATCTAACAGCAGCAGAGGCCGAGGAACTTCGCGTGATGAGATATAATGTGAAGCACTGGAAAGAGAAGGAAATAGACAGCAAAGCAAAGAGACTGGTTGGGGGCTGCCCTATGACACCAAGGGAAGCTGCTTTGTTTTTGAAGGCAATGGGGTACCCTTCCACTACAAGAATATACATTGTTGCAGGGGAAATATATGGTAATAGCAGCATGGATGCGTTCCGTTTAGAGTATCCTAACGTCTTCTCTCACTCGACGCTAGCAACAGAAGAAGAATTGGGAGCTTATAAGCAGTACCAGAACCGTCTGGCCGCCTTAGATTACATTTTGGCACTTGAAAGTGATTTGTTTGTTTATACATATGATGGAAACATGGCTAAGGCAGTGCAGGGGCATAGGAGGTTTGAAGGTTTTCGAAAGACGATCAGCCCCGACAGGTTTGTTGCCTCTCAGTCCTCAACTTCTTGTGCTTATTCACTCAATCAGTCTATAATCTCTGTGTTTTTGTTTGTTTTCAGAGCCAGTTTTGTAACACTGATAGATTTCTTGGACAAGGGTGCTATAACTTGGGAAGAATTTTCCACAGAGGTAAAATCTTTACATTCCAACAGGCTTGGAGCCCCTTACCTTAGACAAATCGGAGAGTCACCAAGATTAGAGGAGAACTTCTATGCGAATCCTTTTCCGGGTTGTATATGTGATAGATCTCAGGACCAAGCTAGCAAGCAGAGGTCTGAGATCATCAAGCCAAGCTTAGAGGTTAACTTTGCTGCACAAAGATAGGGTTTAGTCATAGGTTGTAAGACACACAAACACTTACACTGCCAACATTAGTGGGTGGATGAAAGAATTGTTCTTTCTTCATGGCACTGTGATATCCAGACAGGAAAAAGAACACATATAAAGATGGAGGTTGCATGTCAATGGGATTTTGCCTAAGGATGGAAACATGGCAAAACAGATCGATCAAATTGGATGCAAAGAAAAGCTGGTTTACAAGGCTCTGATAGGTAGCTTCTGTCAGAGATGCAGGGGCTATTGCTTGGATAGTGAAATCTTTATTCTTTGATTTTTTTTTTTTGTTGCCACTTATAGATATTTATTATGAAAGATAGGTTCTTTACGGATCGGAATGTATCAAGGTTTGAAAATCATAAAAGTCCATGATTGCAAATGAATTCTTCTGCAGATCTCAGTCAATAAATTCGAATGTAGTCACAGGTCACTAAAAATCCAGCACAACATTTGCAGGATATTGAAATCAGCCCAAACCTTACTTTGGAAAATCTTCTGGTTTCTAGCATACCATACTGCCCACCAAGCTGCCAATATCATCCATCAACCCCCTTCTTTAATAACGAATACCAGAAATTGCCAAAGACCTTGTGGTCTAGTGGCACCCGATGTCCCAGTTTACACTCCACATGGATGATGGGAGTAGGTTCAAGCCTCAGTGGAGGCAATGAATTCTACTACAAATAATAACTAGAATAAAAACACTACTCCTATGTTTAGTAACTCATTGCAAAATATACATTTTGTTTTTGTTTTTAAATAATATTTATTATAACAATTAAATTCTACTTGTGCCCAACAAGATTACATATATCCCCACCACAACGGGTAGTAAAATATTTGCATGATAGTATGATATTGGTAATTAATGTGGGTGTGGAAATTTTTTTAAATCACGTTTTTAAGGTGCGTAGTTTGTGTAATTAAGGTGCGCCATTGAAATGTATCGAGGTTTCAAAATAATTAGTCATTCTTATGCACAACTACTCACTCACTAGAAATCGAACAAATCATTTACACAAGAATTAGATTTTAGAAGATCTACTGTTTATACAAAATAAAAAATAAAAAATAAAAAAAATAGGGACATGCTTAACATTATATATATAGACCTAGTAGCCCACGGCTGAGTGTCGTACAATAAATATTGTGTTGAAGATAATGAAGAATTGAAATGAATAAAAATTTGTAATTTAAATTTGTTTGAATTCTAAATTAATGATTTGTATTTTTTAAATTTGAGATTTGGTTGCTGTTGTTTTTTTTTAATGACATGCTTGGAAAATTGTGATTTTGATTTTTGAGTGTTTGAAATTTTGTATTATAATTTATTTTAATTTGTAAACTTAAAATCTGTCATTCTATCTGTATCCATTCTGCCAAATTTATAATTAGCATATTGGTTGGATTCTCACCCCTAAGGCCCTAAGGCCCTAATGGATGATGGGGATGAAATTTTTTAAGTTCACCTTCAGTGGATTTGATGTGAATTCACCCAAATCTACTCCAATCCATTCTACACCGCAAATTATGCTGTGGACCCAGGTCCACCTTGCAAGGTGGACCTGGGTCCAAAACTACGTCGTTTTGTCTTTTTTTTTTTTTTTTTTTTTAATTAGTAAACATATTGATGAATATAGAGCTGTCCAAAAATGTGTGAATGTAGAGGTTTCAAAGTGTGAATGTAGAGTATAGAAATCGTGAATGTAGACTTATGATTGTGTGAATGTAGAGTTGCCCAGAAATGTGTGAATGTGGAGGTTTCAAATTATGAATATGGAGTATAGAAATCATGAATGTAGAGTTATGCATGTGTGAATCTGTAATAGAGTTAAGAAGTTTTAGCAACTTGTAGCCCTGTAATGTGTGAATGTGGAGTTCTCAAGTTATGAATATGGAGTATAGGACCTGTGAATATAGAGTTTTGAATGTGTGAATGCATAACAGTGATAATATAGTTACTAAACATATAATCCTGTAATGTGTGAATGTAGAGTTTACAAATTGTGAATGTAGAGTATAGTGTATGTGAATGTAGAGTTTATCTTCCATATTTCAAGCCAATATGTTTAGTTAAAAAAGAAAAGTTAAAAAAAAAAAAAAAACGACTTCGTTTTTGGACCCAGGTCCACTTTGCAAGGTGGACCTGGGTCCACGACATAACTATTGATTCTACACTCATCCCTACCGTGGGGCTTCATTATTCCAAATCAAGAACAAAACTAACTTGACCATCAATTTGAAATTAAGTCCTAATTTTATTTAGATATATAGCTTCAACATGATCTACAATAGATTACTTTTTCTACCATCAGCTTTAGAGCATATCCAACAATATCAGAAATTGGAATTTTTTTTTCCAGGTTTTTTGGGTAAGGTGGAATATATATAATGCATGTTTTGGTTAGTAACTGTAACTCCAACCAACTGAAACAACGTGTGTGTATATATATATAACCATGCATGCATCACATGCAAAACAAATCAAATGTTTATTTATTTTAGGACAAATTCAATATATAAGTCATACAACAAACACTGAGCAGAATTGAAAGTGAAAGCAGACGAATAAAGATATCTTTGTCTAGGTAAATATGCAATAGTTATATTACATTTATATTTTAAATCTATATGCATGTATTTCTATTAAAGATATCTTTGTCTAGGTAAATATGCAATAGTTATACTGTGGAGGCGAGTACACCTTATAAAGTGGACCTATCACAATTTACCTACAGAATGTTCACAATTCAAATTGTGAACATTATTATTTAGTTGTGAATATTCACTATGTAAATTG
Source organism: Ipomoea triloba (assembly GCF_003576645.1). Lineage (NCBI taxonomy): Eukaryota > Viridiplantae > Streptophyta > Magnoliopsida > Solanales > Convolvulaceae > Ipomoea > Ipomoea triloba. The sequence continues at coordinate 5,594,235 of NC_044930.1, forward strand.
TGTATTTAATATTTAATTAACAAAATATTTATTTAATCGTATATGTGATTCTTGAAAAGGAGTTCTGAAGACTTGGGATTAGAACTATCTATCTCAACAAAACAAATATTTAAAGTCAAAGTTTATTTATTTATTTTATGATCAAGTCAATATTTAGTAATCTAAGTCATACAAGAGAGTAGTAGAAAGTGAAAGCATTACAATAATAATCCCTGAAACACAGATCAGAGAATCTGGCCTACCAAAATTTCAGTTAGCTAATCAGAGAAAAGATCGATCTAAGATTGGGCATTGAATTTGTGGAAGAAGAACCCTAGATTTTCAGCGTCCCAACGCAGCCCAATGTAGTCACCCTCCTGCAAATTCCTTCTCTTCACAAACTCCATAGACCAGTTATTGTTGATCACAAAGCTCCCAGTCTGCCATTGCTTCAGGCTAAGCTCATGCTCAGAAAGAGTGTCCAAATCCCACATTTTGACTCTCAACCCTTCCCTGCTCTCACAAGCTGCGCACCTATCCTCATCCATCAATGCCAGAACGTGTTTCCTCACATCTTTATTACCCAACAACAACCTTGCTGACTCGTTCACGTCGCTCAAACTTAGGCGCTTCTTTATCCAGTGCCCATCATCGCCTTCCACCCTCTGTTTCTTGGCCACACCCACATCTGATGTTTTTGTTGAATGTGAATGATTTTGTGTCTTGTGGGGTCTGGGATCAGAAGTTTTCTGTCGTTTTCGTTTCATTGAGGGTGTAGTATCAAAATCTTGGTCATTCTTGTCGGGCAAGAAATCTCCAATTCTTGCAGAAATCGGAATAAGAGTCAGAACAGAAGAGGGTTTTGAGAGCGTTGATGAGGACAAGAGCGTAAAGGTGAAATCTTGAAGATTGGGTAGGGCAGGAAGCGGCGGTTGTTGATCGGGTTTTATGGCGGCGTTGAAACCCCAAATAGAGGGACAGATATCAACACCCGGCTTCCCTTCCTGGGAACGAGAAATTCCCGGCGATGGGTGTAGAGAGAGGCTGAGGTCGGTGGAAACAGACTCATCCGCCACCATGTTCGTTAATAGGGAAGAAACTGAACAGAGAAGGGTGGGTGTGTACTGTGTAGTGGTATCTGTTAATAGAGCATAGGAACGACTGAAAGTACGGTGAGATGTTTGTGAGTTAGATCGAATTAGGCAATGTAATGTGGTCTACTTATAGCGGTGGGATTAGGGTTTCGCAGTAGTAGCCGTTAATGGGAGCCATGCCCTTTTTGAAATTCACTATTTTAACCCTTGTTTAAATTTAGTATACAAATAAATAAACCACTTGGATAATAACTTCTACGTACTTAGCGCGAAACTTCTGCCGCCAAACACAGATCAGAATGGTATGGAAACTTTCCAAATAAAAAGGAGATTTTCAAACCCTCAATTTCACTATTCCTAATTTGAACCAGCTATAAGTAATTTGAATTTTAAATTAATTATTTGTATTTTTTAAATTTGATTTTTTTTTCTGAATGACATGCTTGGGAAATTCTGAGTACTTGAAATTTTGTTTATAATTTATTTTATTTTCAAACTTAAAATTCGCCCTCCTATATGCATCTATTTTGCCAAATCTACAATTAGCATATTGGGTTGGATTCTCACCCCTAATGGATGATGGGGTTTTTACATTCACCTTTAGGCCGGGGATTTGGCGTGAATTCACATTTTGAAAACTCTAGATTCACACATTAAGGGGCAATATGTTTAGTACTTATATCAACACTGTTATGCATTCACACACTCAAATCACTACATTCACAGAAGCAATGCTCTATATTCACAGTTAGAAAACAACACATTCATACATTTCAGTGATAATTGTTCAGTAATCCTATTACTATCTCTTTACATTCACACATTCGTAACACTAGATTCACACTCAAAACACATTTTCAAGGGCAATATGTTTTGTAATTATATTTATCAATGTTATGCATTTAGACATTCGAAATTCCATTTTCACGCTTCATATTCTCCATATTCACATTTTGAAAACCTCACATTCACAGAGAAACTCATTAAACTATTAAGAATCACAAAACATTGAATATATCGTAAAATTTTTGAACTAAAATCCCAAAATGTGAAGAAATACCTGTTGCTTGCTTGATCGTCGGCGAAATGCTTGGTGCTGTAGTGCTGTAGTGAACGAGTGCTGTAGTGCTGCAGTGAACGACTGCTGATCGTCGGCGAAATGCTCGTCGGCGTTGAAATCGGAAAACTGCTGCTTAGTGTAGTTTCAAGAACTTCCGGCGAACGTGATGCTTTTACGGCGACGTGATGCTTTTACGGCGAAGGAATGGAGAGTGTATCGGCGGCGAAAATGGGTTTGCAGAGTGTATCGCGATGGCTGTAGCTTGCAGAGTGGGTGTGTACTGTGTAGTGGTATCTGTTAATAGAGCATAGGAACGACTGAAAGTACGGTGAGATGTTTGTGAGTTAGATCGAATTAGGCAATGTAATGTGGTCTACTTATAGCGGTGGGATTAGGGTTTCGCAGTAGTAGCCGTTAATGGGAGCCATGCCCTTTTTGAAATTCACTATTTTAACCCTTGTTTAAATTTAGTATACAAATAAATAAACCACTTGGATAATAACTTCTACGTACTTAGCGCGAAACTTCTGCCGCCAAACACAGATCAGAATGGTATGGAAACTTTCCAAATAAAAAGGAGATTTTCAAACCCTCAATTTCACTATTCCTAATTTGAACCAGCTATAAGTAATTTGAATTTTAAAATTAATTATTTGTATTTTTTAAATTTGATTTTTTTTCTGAATGACATGCTTGGGAAATTCTGAGTACTTGAAATTTTGTTTATAATTTATTTTATTTTCAAACTTAAAATTCGCCCTCCTATATGCATCTATTTTGCCAAATCTACAATTAGCATATTGGGTTGGATTCTCACCCCTAATGGATGATGGGGTTTTACATTCACCTTTAGGCCGGGGATTTGGCGTGAATTCACATTTTGAAAACTCTAGATTCACACATTAAGGGGCAATATGTTTAGTACTTATATCAACACTGTTATGCATTCACACACTCAAATCACTACATTCACAGAAGCAATGCTCTATATTCACAGTTAGAAAACAACACATTCATACATTTCAGTGATAATTGTTCAGTAATCCTATTACTATCTCTTTACATTCACACATTCGTAACACTAGATTCACATACCATATACTGTGTATTCACATTTTGAAAACTATAGATTCACACATTAAGGGGCAATATGTTTAGTACTTATATCAACACTGGTATGCATTCACACACTCAAATCACTACATTCACAGAAGCAATGCTCTATATTCACAGTTTGAAAACAACACATTCATACATTTCAGTGATAATTGTTCAGTAATCCTATTACTATCTCTTTACATTCACACATTCGTAACACTAGATTCACACTCAAAACACATTTTCAAGGGCAATATGTTTTGTAATTATATTTATCAATGTTATGCATTTAGACATTCGAAATTCCATTTTCACGCTTCATATTCTCCATATTCACATTTTGAAAACCTCACATTCACAGAGAAACTCATTAAACTATTAAGAATCACAAAACATTGAATATATCGTAAAATTTTTGAACTAAAATCCCAAAATGTGAAGAAATACCTGTTGCTTGCTTGATCGTCGGCGAAATGCTTGGTGCTGTAGTGCTGTAGTGAACGAGTGCTGTAGTGCTGCAGTGAACGACTGCTGATCGTCGGCGAAATGCTCGTCGGCGTTGAAATCGGAAAACTGCTGCTTAGTGTAGTTTCAAGAACTTCCGGCGAACGTGATGCTTTTACGGCGACGTGATGCTTTTACGGCGAAGGAATGGAGAGTGTATCGGCGGCGAAAATGGGTTTGCAGAGTGTATCGCGATGGCTGTAGCTTGCAGAGTGTATCGGCGAAGGGAGGAGAAAGGTTGTAACTTGCGCGAGAAGATGGATTTTATATTTAAAAAAAAAATAATAATAATGTGATTGGCTGGGTGAAACGGTGCACTAACAGCACCGTTACACCCAGCGTCTAAACGACGCCGTTTAAGGACCCGGGTGCACATTGCAAGGTGCACCCGGGTCCACGGCATAACAATTGTGCATGCTATATATGGATCGGAATCTTTACAAACAAAAACCACAGTTTTGCTTTTTCATTCTTTTAATAAAATCCTCAACCATTCTTGGTCCACAAAGTCGGACCCACATCCCGGCCCAACAGAATTTGTAGATTAAGCTTGAAGATTTAATTACTATTTTTTTTATGACATTTATATTTTAAATCGATCTATAGGCATGTATTTCTAATAAAGATATCTTTGTCTAGGTAAATATGTAGAATATATATTTAGTACGATTTAATATAGTATTTAATTGAGTAAATTAGTTTGGTAAGTAGTGTGTTAAGGTAAATTCATTTAGTATTTAATACTTATTAACAAAATGTTTATTTAACAGTGTATGTAATGGTTATTTCATTACAGTATGATCGAGCTTCTTGTTGGGTGGAAATCTCCATCTCCTAAGTTTTGTTAGGAGAAGTCCAGTTTAAGTTGTACGGAAAATTAATAATACCTTAGTTGGGCATGGCATGCATGATTAATTTGGATATTAATTAATTTAGTTGGAGCTATTCGGGGTGTTATTAACTAAGATTGGATTTCTGATCTAAGATTAGCCATGTTTATGTAGAGGCTAATTAATAGTTGACTCGTTGTGTTGACTGGATTGCGAGTAATCATGTTGACTTCTCTCTTGGTTTAATTTTGCATTTGTTTTCTACGCCTTTGGATGGATTGAAGTCCATTCTTTTTGTCTACCTAGCTAGAGTGAAATTATTATTTAGATAGCTTCAGCATGATGTGCAGTAGATTACTTTTCTACCATCAGTTTTATGGTCCTTATTTTATTTAGTATCAGTAAATATCAGGCAGCTAGCCTAGCAGTATGGTATATGTGCATGCCATGCTAAGTTACGTTGCATGTTTGCATTGCGGACTAATTGCTTGCTAAAAGTTGATTAAAAAATTTGGTCCTTTCCAAATTTAAATTTTCAAAGATTATGAAATATAATGCATGTTTTGATTAGTAACTGTAGTTAACTGTAACGTATTGTAATCAGCAGAAAAGCAATTCACAATTTATTTCCTTCCATGATTCTTGAAAAAGAGTACTGAGCACTTAAGATTAAAACTATCTATATCAACAAAAAAATATTTAAACTCAATGTTTATTTATTTATTTTATGACCAAGTCAATATTTACTAATCAATTCATACAAGAGTAGTATGTAGAAAGTGAAAGCATTACAATAATAATCCCTGAAGCACAGATCAGAGAATCTGGCCTACCAAATTTTCAGTTAGCTAATCAGAGAAACATCTATCTAAGATTGGGCATTGAATTTGTGGAAGAACAACCCTAGATTTTCAGCGTCCCAGCGCAGCCAATGCAGTCACCCTCCTTCAAATTCCTTCTCCTTACAAATTCCTTAGACCAGTTGCTTGTGAGCAGAAAGCTGCCAGTCTGCCATTTCTTCAGGCTAAGCTCATGCTCAGAAAGAGTGTCCAAATCCACATTTTGACTCTCAACC
>NC_044930.1:5599899-5610107 GCF_003576645.1 Ipomoea triloba
TGTATCGGCGAAGGGAGGAGAAAGGTTGTAACTTGCGCGAGAAGATGGATTTTATATTTAAAAAAAAAAATAATAATAATGTGATGGAACGTTGGGGGTGAAACGGCCACTAACAGCACCGTTACACCCAGCGTCTAGTGTATTCACATTTTGAAAACTATAGATTCACACATTAAGGGGCAATATGTTTAGTACTTATATCAACACTGGTATGCATTCACACACTCAAATCACTACATTCACAGAAGCAATGCTCTATATTCACAGTTTGAAAACAACACATTCATACATTTCAGTGATAATTGTTCAGTAATCCTATTACTATCTCTTTACATTCACACATTCGTAACACTAGATTCACACTCAAAACACATTTTCAAGGGCAATATGTTTTGTAATTATATTTATCAATGTTATGCATTTAGACATTCGAAATTCCATTTTCACGCTTCATATTCTCCATATTCACATTTTGAAAACCTCACATTCACAGAGAAACTCATTAAACTATTAAGAATCACAAAACATTGAATATATCGTAAAATTTTTGAACTAAAATCCCAAAATGTGAAGAAATACCTGTTGCTTGCTTGATCGTCGGCGAAATGCTTGGTGCTGTAGTGCTGTAGTGAACGAGTGCTGTAGTGCTGCAGTGAACGACTGCTGATCGTCGGCGAAATGCTCGTCGGCGTTGAAATCGGAAAACTGCTGCTTAGTGTAGTTTCAAGAACTTCCGGCGAACGTGATGCTTTTACGGCGACGTGATGCTTTTACGGCGAAGGAATGGAGAGTGTATCGGCGGCGAAAATGGGTTTGCAGAGTGTATCGCGATGGCTGTAGCTTGCAGAGTGTATCGGCGAAGGGAGGAGAAAGGTTGTAACTTGCGCGAGAAGATGGATTTTATATTTAAAAAAAAAAATAATAATAATGTGATTGGCTGGGTGAAACGGTGCCACTAACAGCACCGTTACACCCAGCGTCTAAACGACGCCGTTTAAGGACCCGGGTGCACATTGCAAGGTGCACCCGGGTCCACGGCATAACAATTGTGCATGCTATATATGGATCGGAATCTTTACAAACAAAACCACAGTTTTGCTTTTTCATTCTTTTAATAAAATCCTCAACCATTCTTGGTCCACAAAGTCGGACCCACATCCCGGCCCAACAGAATTTGTAGATTAAGCTTGAAGATTTAATTACTATTTTTTTTATGACATTTATATTTTAAATCGATCTATAGGCATGTATTTCTAATAAAGATATCTTTGTCTAGGTAAATATGTAGAATATATTTAGTACGATTTAATATAGTATTTAATTGAGTAAATTAGTTTGGTAAGTAGTGTGTTAAGGTAAATTCATTTAGTATTTAATACTTATTAACAAAATGTTTATTTAACAGTGTATGTAATGGTTATTTCATTTACAGTATGATCGAGCTTCTTGTTGGGTGGAAATCTCCATCTCCTAAGTTTTGTTAGGAGAAGTCCAGTTAAGTTGTACGGAAAATTAATAATACCTTAGTTGGGCATGGCATGCATGATTAATTTGGATATTAATTAATTTAGTTGGAGCTATTCGGGGTGTTATTAACTAAGATTGGATTTCTGATCTAAGATTAGCCATGTTTATGTAGAGGCTAATTAATAGTTGACTCGTTGTGTTGACTGGATTGCGAGTAATCATGTTGACTTCTCTCTTGGTTTAATTTTGCATTTGTTTTCTACGCCTTTGGATGGATTGAAGTCCATTCTTTTTGTCTACCTAGCTAGAGTGAAATTATTATTTAGATAGCTTCAGCATGATGTGCAGTAGATTACTTTTCTACCATCAGTTTTATGGTCCTTATTTTATTTAGTATCAGTAAATATCAGGCAGCTAGCCTAGCAGTATGGTATATGTGCATGCCATGCTAAGTTACGTTGCATGTTTGCATTGCGGACTAATTGCTTGCTAAAAGTTGATTAAAAAAATTTGGTCCTTTCCAAATTTAAATTTTCAAAGATTATGAAATATAATGCATGTTTTGATTAGTAACTGTAGTTAACTGTAACGTATTGTAATCAGCAGAAAAGCAATTCACAATTTATTTCCTTCCATGATTCTTGAAAAAGAGTACTGAGCACTTAAGATTAAAACTATCTATATCAACAAAACAAATATTTAAACTCAATGTTTATTTATTTATTTTATGACCAAGTCAATATTTACTAATCAATTCATACAAGAGTAGTATGTAGAAAGTGAAAGCATTACAATAATAATCCCTGAAGCACAGATCAGAGAATCTGGCCTACCAAAATTTCAGTTAGCTAATCAGAGAAACATCTATCTAAGATTGGGCATTGAATTTGTGGAAGAACAACCCTAGATTTTCAGCGTCCCAGCGCAGCCCAATGCAGTCACCCTCCTTCAAATTCCTTCTCCTTACAAATTCCTTAGACCAGTTGCTTGTGAGCAGAAAGCTGCCAGTCTGCCATTTCTTCAGGCTAAGCTCATGCTCAGAAAGAGTGTCCAAATCCCACATTTTGACTCTCAACCCTTCCCTGCTCTCACAAGCCGCGCACCTCTCCTCATCTATCAATGCCAGAACATGTTTGTTTCTTCACATCTTCTTTACCCAGCAACAATCTTGATGAATCGTTCACGTCGCTCAAACTCAGGCGCTTCTTTATCCACTGCCCATTATCGCCTTCCACCCTTTGTTTCTTGGCCACTCCCAAACCTGATGTTTTTGTTGAACGTGAATGATTTTGTGTCTTGTGGGGTCTGTGATCAGAAGTTTCCTGTCGTTTTCGTTTCCCTGAGTGTTTAGTATCAAAATCTTGGTGATTCTTGTCGGGCACGAAATCTCCCATTCTTGCAGAAACCGGAATGAGAGCCAGAACAGAAGAGGGTTTTGATGAGGACAAGAGCGTAAAGGTGAAATCTTGAGGATTGGGTAGGGCAAGAAGCGGCTGTTCTTGATCGGGTTTTATGGCGGCATTGAAACCCCAAACAGAGGGACAGAGATCAACACCCGGCTTCCCTTGAGAAATTCCCGGCGATTGGTGTAGAGAGAGGCTGAGATCGGTGGAAACACAGTCATCCGCCGATGGGTGTAGACAGAGGCTAAGGTCGGTGGAAACAGACTCAACCGCCACCATGTTCGTTAATAGGGAAGAAACTGAACCGAGAAAGTACGATAAACAACTGAAAGTACGTTGAGATGTTTGTGAGTTAGAATTAGGCAATGTAATGTGGTCTACTTATAGCGGTAAAACGGAAACCTAATGCCGTTGGGATTAGGGTTTCGCAGTAGTAGCCGTTAATGGGAGCCTTGCCCTTTTTGAAATTCACTATTCCAACCCTTAGCTTGTTTAAATTTATTATACAAATAAATAAACCATATAAATAATAACTTCTATGTACTTAGCGCGAAACTTCTGCCGCCAAACACATATCAGAATGCCATGAGAATGGTATGGAACCTTTACAAACAAAAAGGAGATTTCCACACCCTCAACTTCACTTTCTCAATTTGAACCAGCCAGCTATAAATATTTTGGATTCAATAATTATACCATAGATTCGGGTCCACCTTACAAGATGGACCTGTGTCTATTTACATACTTAATATTCACAATTTAAATTGTTAACAATCAATATATAATTTGTGAACATTCAATATGTAAATTGTGTATTTTGGACCATATATAATAAGCCATTTGGGTTTACATATCTCTTTGTATGTGATAGTCCTTTATTGGTAAGTATCATAAGACGGCCGGAGTACCCCATACACACCAATAGACAGTGACTCAAAAGAAAAAAAAAAAGGATTTTCTTTGCTAATTATCCATTTCATTGCTTTTAATAAGATCCTGAACCATTTGAAGTATTTTTTTTTAAGTTACAATTTCAATTCTCCACCGAAGCAATCTATTAACTTTTAAGTTTGAGCCAGTCAGCTATTAGTTTACACACTCTCAAGTACTGAAGTAATAGATGCAGATTTCCCTCATCACTCAAAACTATTTGGATATAAAAAACTATGTTTGTTGGCTTTGGCTCTTGAGTCTCATTTTCATTTGGTTTTTGTTTTTTTTTTTTAAAAGAAAATCTCAACTATTTGCATAAATGAACTGCAGCACTTATAAAACATCTACAATCATTTTGCCTGACAGAAAAGATCAAAAGAATATTTTATTTTCAAGTGTTTACAATGCATTATTTTAAGTTGTAGATTCTGATATACATCTGAGAGTGGTCCAAAACAACACCATGGCTTGAATTTTAAATTAATCATTTGTATTTTTTTAAATTTGATATTTGGTTGCATGCTTGCAAACTTGTAATTTTGATTTTTGAATGAAATTTTGTATTATAATTTATTTGAATTTTTAAACTTAAAATCTGACATCCTATCTGTGTTTAATCTGCCAAATCTACATTTAGCATATTGGGTTAGATTCTCAGCCTAATGGATGCGGAGAAAATTTTTTCAGTTGACCTTTAACGAATTTGATGTGAATTCACCCCAAATCTACTCCAATCTATTCTACGTTCATCCTACCTACGAGCATCAATCATTATTCCAAATCAAGAACAAAACTAACTTACCATCTGAAAGTCCTAATTTTATTTAGATAGCTTCATGATCTAAAGTAGATTACTTTCTACCATCAGCTTTAGACCATAGCCAACAATAACAGAAATTGGATTTTTCCAGGCTTTCCCCGCTGAATGCATTTAATGTCTTTTTTTGGAGTATAATGCATGTTTTGGTTAGTAACTGTAACTGCAACCAATGCAACTGAAACAACGTATATACATAACCATCATGCATGCATCACATGCAAAACAAATCAAATGTTTATTTATTTTTATTTGAAGACAATATTTAGTAATAATAATAATCTATCCCTGAAGCACAGAGATCAGAAGTAATTAAGATTGGGCATTGAATTTGTGGAAGAAGAACCCTAGATTTTCAACGTCCCAGCGCAGCCCAATGCAGTCACCCTCCTGCAAATTCCTTCTCCTTACAAATTCCTTAGACCAGTTGCTAGTGAACAGAAAGCTGCCAGTCTGCCATTTCTTCAGGCTAAGCTCATGTTCAGAACCAGTGTCCAAATCCCACATTTTGACTCTCAACCCTTCCCTGCTCTCACAAGCCGCGCACCTCTCCTCATCCATCCATGTCAGAACGTATTTGTTCACATCCTCTTTAGCCAACAACAGCCTTGATGAACTGTTGACGTCACTTTTACTTAGCCGCTTCTTTATCCAGTGCCCATCATCCGGAAAGAGATGAAGAAGAGAGGGGGGTTGTGAACGTGTTGGTGACGACAAGAGCGTAAAGGTTAATGGTCTAAGATTATGATTATCCGGCGGGGCCATAAAGACAGACAGGTTGCAGCTTCAATTCTCCACTCGATCTTCTCGTTAATTAATGGGAAGAAAGAAATTCAAATTAAAAGCACTGCATAAACAACTGAAAGTAGAGGGAGATCGGTGTTTCTGAATTCTGAGTGACAATCTCCCTCTACTTATAGCGCTAAAACGGTATCCATATGGCCATAGGGATTGGCCGTATAGTAATAGTAGTATCCGTTGTTGATGCTAAGCTAGCCATGGCCGCCCTCTTTCAAATTCAGAACTACTCCGATCCTTATTATACAAATATAAATCAATTACGTAACTTCAATCTTCTATACACTCAAATAGAGATCAGAAAGCATGCTGTTATATGGATCGGAATCTTTACAAACAAAACCACAGTTTTGGTGCTTTCATTCTTTTAATAAAATCCAAACCATGGCAATTTATCGTGGACCAGGGTGCACAATGCATTATGCACCCCGTATCAAAATGTTAGGAGAATCTAGGCAATCGTTCTGGGTATTTTAGACAACCGTTGTGTGTATTCATATTAGTAATTAACACAGGTTGTGATGTGTTTGTGCATTCGAATCTTTAGGAGGATGAGTTCTGTGTATTTTGTGTCAAAATACTCTGTGTATTCTAGGCAACCGTTCTGTGTATTCATGTTAGTAACATTCAAATGTTAGGAGGATGAGTTCTGTGTATTTTGCGTCAATATTATGTGTATTCTAGGCAATCGTTCTGTGTATTCATGTTAATAACACAGATTGTGATGTGTTTGTGCATTCGAATGTTAGGATACACAAAATATAAGCCCAAGTATTATCTATTATGTTCCATATTTTTCAAATTTCACAATGTTATTTAAATATTCACATTTTGTCGTGTGTGTTTTTGTGATCTGATGAACTTGTATGTGTTTTTTGTTCTTGCTTCTTCGTCGTTGTTTTTATTGTTATTCAAATTACAGTTGTATTTTAATTTAAGAAAATGTAAAATCCGTAACAATACGGTCCGAAACGAACCAGGGTCCCGATCCCTCAACTATTCTGATCATTATGTCATGGTATTAAGTTTTGTTATGAAAAGGGTTACATGAGACTCTTAATTGGTGGAGACTACTGATTCCAAAGCAGTTACGTTTTTTCCGGAAAATTAATAATAGTTGGGCATGTCATGATTTGGATATTAATTTAGTTTTGGAGCTATTCGGGCTGTTATTAACTAAATTTCTAAAATTAGCCACTTTGTTGACTAGATGGCAAATTATACAATGTAGTAGAGTCTACCTTGCATTGTAGATTCTAATCTAAAAATAATTTTCAAATCCTGTATCTGTAATTGACAAATTGTGAATATGCCGTTTACAGTTTATGCACTTGCAGCTATCATATCATGTCTCAGCAATTATCAAGTTATTTGTTTACATGTACATAAACTGTTAATTGTAAGTACAAAATGTGTTAACTGAAGGTACACAATTTTTGTATCAGGGTTCATAATGCATTATCAACCCTGATCCATGGTATAACAATATATTGAGTAATTATGTGGACTTGCCTCTTGGTTTTGCATTTGTTTTCTACGCCTTTGGATGGATTGAAGTCCGATCCATTCGTTTTGTCTACCTAGCTAGAGTGAAAGTTTATGTGCCATGCCAAGAGTTGCATGTTTGCAGTTTAAATGTTTCCCTTCCTCCGGACTAATTGCTTGCTAAAAAGTTGATTAAAAAATTTGGTCCTTTCCAAATTTAAGTTTTCAAAGATTATGAAATATAATGTTTTGATTAGTAACAGTACTTAACTACAGCGTATTGTAATCAACTGAAAAGCAATTCACAATAATCAATCTCAACAAAACAAATATTTAAACTCAATGCTTATTTATTTATTTATTTTATGACTAAGTCAATATGTACTAATCAAGTCATACAAGAGTAGTAGAAAGTGAAAGCATTACAATAATAATCTCTGAAGCATTGATTAGAGAATCTGGCCTACCAAAATTTCAGTTAGCTAATCTCAGAAACATCTATCTAAGATTTGGCATTGAATTTGCGGAAGAAGAACCCTAGATTTTCAACGTCCCAGTGCAGCCCAATGCAGTCACCCTCCTTCAAATTCCTTCTCCTCACAAATTCCTTAGACCAGTTGCTAGTGAGCAGAAAACTGCCAGTTTGCCATTTTTTCAGGCTAAGCTCATGTTCAGAACCAGTGTCCAAATCCCACAGTTTGACTCTCAACCCTACCAAACTCTCACAAGCTGCACTCCTTTCCTCATCCATCAATGCCAGAACGTGTTTCTTCACGTCTTCTTTACCCAGCAACAACCTTGATGAATCGTTCACGTCGCTCAAACTCAGCCGCTTCTTTATCCAGTGCCCATCATCGCCTTCCACCCTCTGTTTCTTGTCGGGCAAGAAATCTCCAATTATTGCAGAAACCGGAATAAGAATCAGAAGAGAAGAGGGTTTTGGGAGCGTTGATGAGGACAAGAGCGTAAAGGGGAAATCTTGAAGATTGGGTAAGGCAGGAAGCGGCGGTTCTTGATCGAGTTTTTTGGCGGCGTTGAAACTCCAAACAGAGGGACAGAAATCAACACCCGGTTTCCCTTCCTGGGAACGAGAAATTCCCGGCGATGGGTGTAGAGAGAGGCCGAGGTCGGTGGAAACAGACTTATCCGCCGCCATGTTCGTTAATAGGGAAGAAACTGAACAGAGAAAGTACGCTGAACAACGCTAAACAACTGAAAGTACGGTGAGATGTTTGTGAGTTAGAATTTGGCAATGTAATGTGGTCTACTTATAGCGGTAAAACGGAAACCTAATGCCGGTGGGATTAGGAAATCGCAGTATAGCCGTTAATGGGAGCCATGCCCTTTTTGAAACTCACTATTCTGTTTAAATTTAATAAACCACTTGAATAATAACTTCTACGTACATAGCGCGAAACTTCTACCGCCAAACACGTATCAGACTGATATGGAAACTTTACAAACAAAAAGGAGATTTTCAAACCCTCTATTTCACTTTCCTAATTTGAACGCTATAAATAATTTGGATTTAATAATTATACCATGAACTCAAGTCCACCTTTCAAGGTGGACTCATACCCATTTACATACTGATTATTCACAATTTGAATTGCAAACATTCTGTAGGTAAATTGTGAACATTCAGTATATTAATTGTGAATATTCCGTATGTAAATTGTGTTTTTTTTTACTCAGGTCCATCTTGCACCGAATAATCTGACATTTGGATTGACGTATCTCTTTGTGGTCCTTTATTGTAAGGATCATAAGACGGGATTACCTATATCTCAAAAAAAAAAAAAATCTTTGCTAATTATCCATTTCATCACTTTTAATAAAATCCTAAACCACTTTTAGTATTTTTTTTTTAAGTTACAAGTTCACTTCCCAACCGGAGCAACTTATTAACTTTCTTGATTTGAGTCCATCAACTATTGATTTATCGAATACACACTCTCAAGTACTGAAGTAGTAGATGTAGATTTAATTTCTCTCATCACTCAAAAATATTTGCATAAATAAATAAATAAATAAACTATGTTTGTTGGCTTTGGCTCTTGAGTCTTTGTTTGTTTGCTTGTTTTTTTTTTTTTTTTTTTTTTTTTTTTTTTTTTAAAGAAAAACTCAACTATTTGCATAAATGAACTGCAGCACTTATAAAACATCTAGTGATGTACAATCATTTTGCCTGACTCAGAAAAGATCAAAAGAATATTTTATTTTCAAGTGTTTACAATGCATTATTTTAAGTTGTAGATTCTGATATACATCTGAGAGTGGTCCAAAACAACACCATGGCTTCAATGTACTCATCTCTGCATTTCATTCTTGGATTAAGCTAGGTACTTCTCCAACTTGTCAACTTCCTCCACACTTCCAATGTATAGAGGAACTCGCTGGTGTATCTGCAAATACAAATCACAGATTCAGTTTATATCAGCAAATATAAGACTCATAATTTTAACAGAGAGCCATTCATTATATTCACCTCAACTGGTGTGATATCAAGAATTCTTTTATGGCCATCCGATCCTTTTCCACCGGCTTGCTCCACGATGAAGCTCATCGGGGCGCACTCGTACAGAAGCCTTAGCTTCCCATTCTTGCTCTTCTTGTCTCTTGGGTACCCATAAATGCCTCCATACAAAAGAGTTCTATGGAAGTCTCCCACCAAACTGCCAATGTACCTAGCAGAATAAGGCTTGCCACTAGGGCCAGGGTCCTTAAGGTCATCAATGTACTTCTTCAACTTATCATCCCAGAGCTGGTAGTTGCCTTCATTAAACGCGTATATCTTCCCCGCCTTTGGGATCTGAATGTTTTCTTGGGTGAGAACGAATTCGCCATACATAGGGTCCAAGGTGAAGGCGAAAACGCCTTTTCCCAAGGTGAGAACGAAGATCACAGAGCTCGAGTACATGCAATAGCCTGCTGCTAGGAGGTTATCCCCTGGCTGGCACACACTCACTACACATTTCTGTACCCCTGTGTCAAGCTGCAATTTTTATCACCATAAACGTTTGATTTCTCGAATTTCATTAGACTATAATGTTGTATTGACAGGATTGTTTAATTTTCTGCATTACATAGGATTAGCAAGGAAACAACACAAACTTTGTGTGTTTTCAAGATTATATGCATATTACTCAGCATCATCGCCAATATCCGCCAGGCACTCATCATTCGGGCTGTAAATGCCAAAGATCGAGCCAGTAGACACAGCAGCATCAATGTTTGATGATCCATCAAGGGGTCAAATACCACAATGTAATTCCCAGAGTAACTCTCCTCCACTGCCACAGGCA
>NC_044930.1:5610132-5691445 GCF_003576645.1 Ipomoea triloba
TTTTTTTTTTTAAGTTACAAGTTCACTTCCCAACCGGAGCAACTTATTAACTTTCTTGATTTGAGTCCATCAACTATTGATTTATCGAATACACACTCTCAAGTACTGAAGTAGTAGATGTAGATTTAATTTCTCTCATCACTCAAAAATATTTGCATAAATAAATAAATAAATAAACTATGTTTGTTGGCTTTGGCTCTTGAGTCTTTGTTTGTTTGTTGTTTTTTTTTTTTTTTTTTTTTTTTTTTTTTTTTTTTTTTTTTAAAGAAAAACTCAACTATTTGCATAAATGAACTGCAGCACTTATAAAACATCTAGTGATGTACAATCATTTTGCCTGACTCAGAAAAGATCAAAAGAATATTTTATTTTCAAGTGTTTACAATGCATTATTTTAAGTTGTAGATTCTGATATACATCTGAGAGTGGTCCAAAACAACACCATGGCTTCAATGTACTCATCTCTGCATTTCATTCTTGGATTAAGCTAGGTACTTCTCCAACTTGTCAACTTCCTCCACACTTCCAATGTATAGAGGAACTCGCTGGTGTATCTGCAAATACAAATCACAGATTCAGTTTATATCAGCAAATATAAGACTCATAATTTTAACAGAGAGCCATTCATTATATTCACCTCAACTGGTGTGATATCAAGAATTCTTTTATGGCCATCCGATCCTTTTCCACCGGCTTGCTCCACGATGAAGCTCATCGGGGCGCACTCGTACAGAAGCCTTAGCTTCCCATTCTTGCTCTTCTTGTCTCTTGGGTACCCATAAATGCCTCCATACAAAAGAGTTCTATGGAAGTCTCCCACCAAACTGCCAATGTACCTAGCAGAATAAGGCTTGCCACTAGGGCCAGGGTCCTTAAGGTCATCAATGTACTTCTTCAACTTATCATCCCAGAGCTGGTAGTTGCCTTCATTAAACGCGTATATCTTCCCCGCCTTTGGGATCTGAATGTTTTCTTGGGTGAGAACGAATTCGCCATACATAGGGTCCAAGGTGAAGGCGAAAACGCCTTTTCCCAAGGTGAGAACGAAGATCACAGAGCTCGAGTACATGCAATAGCCTGCTGCTAGGAGGTTATCCCCTGGCTGGCACACACTCACTACACATTTCTGTACCCCTGTGTCAAGCTGCAATTTTTATCACCATAAAACGTTTGATTTCTCGAATTTCATTAGACTATAATGTTGTATTGACAGGATTGTTTAATTTTCTGCATTACATAGGATTAGCAAGGAAACAACACAAACTTTGTGTGTTTTCAAGATTATTATGCATATTACCTCAGCATCATCGCCAATATCCGCCAGGCACTCATCATTCGGGCTGTAAATGCCAAAGATCGAGCCAGTAGACACAGCAGCATCAATGTTTGATGATCCATCAAGGGGGTCAAATACCACAATGTAATTCCCAGAGTAACTCTCCTCCACTGCCACAGGCACATCCTCTTCCTCTGATGCTATGATCCCTGTCCTTCCACTTGACCTCAAACAATTAGAGAACACCTGATCATGATATCAATCACCAAAACATTAATTTGTAAAAACCATGGCATATTTTCTCAAGAAATGAACTGTATCTCAGTCCATTGGCAATAAATGCTATTATGGCAGGTTTTAATGATCAATTTTTCATGAACCATAGTATCAACATCACTTGTCACCCCCAATAAATTAAACACTTCATGGTATGTTTTACAAACTCTTGCCCTCAAAAGCGAAATCCCTCACCCTGGACCCCACCCCCGGACCTGACAGGATTTGTGGAGATAATAAAGGAATGAGTAGTGTCAGGTGCTCACAAGAAGTCACCACATTAGATGCAACACCTGACAGGATTTGTGGAGGTAATAAAGGAATGAGTAGTGTCAGGTGCTCACAAGAAGTCACCACATTAGATGCAACTCTGACACTGCGACTACTAGGGCTAATGCCACATCCTTACACACAATTTTTCACCCAAGAACCAACTAAGCTCCCCGTGCCGGGTATGTTTTACAATAACAAACTATGCATTGGAGGAAAATAGAATTATGTCTCTATTAACTCAAAACATGGCAATTGTCAGGGAGATTGTTCATCATCAGAAATTTAGAATATAAGAATTTACTTAATGTAATGTTCATTGATTACAATTCAAATATTCATCATCCAGATAAATAAGGTGCATCTGATGCAGGGTTCACAAAAAATGTGGGTATGACTGCAAACCTCATTGGAGACAACATCGAGCTTCTTTTGGTCCTCTCCTTGAACATTAACAGCACCCTGAACACCAGTAAGGTTAGAAATGCCAGCCCTTTGTACCAAGCTAGCAATCTGCTTACAAGCCATGGAAATGCTTGATAACACTATGGTAAGCTCTGCATCTATAACCCCAGCTTGTTCTTGCTGTAATAGCCAGCTAGTCAAGGTCTGAAGCGCATACCCACTCTTCTTCGTCTTTGTCTGAGCCTCTGTCTCCACTGCCATGCATCTCACCCCTCCATTATTCCCTGCTTGCCTCCTCACTTTACTGTGGGCTCGGTTCTTGGGGCATAAAAATTGAGTCTTTTCGCCCAGAACGCAGAGGTGGTGAAGAGAACGGCGAGAAACGGAGCGGGGGCTCGAGAAGAGGAGCTGTGAGGTTGCAGCGGAGGCTGCCATGGAAGCTTTCTACTCTTCTGCCCTTCTTTTTCCTGTGATTTTTTTTTTCTTTGTGCAAAATCTTGTGACCTCAAATTTTATGGATTTCTTGCATTCTTTTTGTTTCTGGAGATTGAATGCTGGGGAAGTGGGGTAGAGGGTGGCGAGAGATTGAGGGCTGGGTAATGTGGGGTGGGGAAAGGCTACTAGGAATGAAGGTGGGGGCCACTTATCCTTTTCCATGAGAGATCTTCTCCTCTTCCATTTGTGGTTCCCTTTGGGACTTGGGAGGTTCGAGGTGACATCAGCTTTGGGTGTCGTACGACAAATTATACTATAGTTTACTTTGCATTGTAAGTTCAAAAATAACATTCAAATTATATATGTGTAGTTAATTGATTAGAGTTAGACACTTTCTGTAGTTGTAATTATCATATTATATGTCAATAATTATCAAGTTATTTGTTTACATGTACAGAAATTGTTTTTATATACAAAATGTGTTAACTGAGGTTACAATTTCTTTTTTTATAAAGTTTCACAATGTAATATGGACCTGGTCCATGGTATAATCATTAGTGTCATTTGTGAGGACTCCAAATTTTTGTTTGGGCTTATGGGTTTCTTATGAAGTTGGGCATCTTAGAGCCCAATATTTATTAGGCTAAGCAAGAGTAGTGGTGGATCTTTGGAGTATTTATCTTTTACAAATTCGAGCATATTTCATGTGTTATTGATTATTGTTAAAAATATCACATTGAAAATTTGAGAAAAACACATGAATTTATAATGCAATGGGTGGGTGAGGCTAACCAAATAATTAGATTCAGGTGAGGCTAACCAAATAATTAGATTCAATTTTTAGTACAATTTGATTCATGTATATTGTGATTTAGTTACGCAGTAAGCCCAACTAAATCTTAACAATTAAGAATATCAATCTTAGTCCGAAATCAGTAAGTTGGTTTAATAAAATCAAAAAATGAACTAATTCCATTTTTGGTCCTAGATTTATAGATGGTAGTTCACTTTTAGTCCTTTTTTATTAAAACATCCACATTTGGTCCTAGTATTATTGTGACATGACCATTTTTGGTCCCCCTTCAACAAAATCATTAAAATGACATTAAATACAAGGGCACTTTGACCTTTTTTTACAAAGTAAGTTGATCCGCTATATTTTTATTTTTACTTTTTTGAAAAAAATTCCTATTTGAAGACCAAAATGCCCTTGAATTTATGAGAATTTTAACGATTTTGTTGATAAAGGACCAAAAATGGTCACGCCACAATAATACTAGGACCAAAATGGGATGTTTTGAAAAAAAAGGACTAAAAGTGGAATGACGCCTATGAATCTAGGACCAAAAATGGAATTAACTCATCAAAAAATTTTAGAATTAGTGTCAAAAAATTTAGTCCAATAAAAATCAAGCCAAAAGCCAAAAGCCAAAAATATAAAAGTTCAATGACCGAAACGTCCTAGCATGAAATTTAGTGGAATGGCCTAATAGCTCGAATCGTTCAATGCTACTCTTTGTTTTCACAAGTGATGTGGAACAAAATATACATGTGAGTTTATACTTAAGTTTATTTTTAGTATTTTTAATAAATATATTACAAAAGATTTTTTTTATAAAAATAAATAACAATAAATACAAACTTATTATAATTATTATATTATAAGCGTAAATATATTAATTATTTTTAGTTGCAATTTAAAAAAAAAAAAAAAAGAGGTTTGTATTGATTAAATGAAGTATATGTTTATATTTATTAGTGTAAATGTACTAGTTTATTAAAATTAAAAGTTTAAAATGTCATTTTAGTTGAACTTGCCCGGTATGTCTAACAATCTAACGATTTAAGGTTAAGGTAAAAAAAATTTAACCCGATAAAAACTCAATCAAAAATTAATAAGTCTATCAACTCGATAAGGTTGGCTCAAAATGAATGGGGTTGGACCGACATACCTACTAACAATAACTATGTGTCTTAGTTTTTTGCAGCGTTTTGAACACATCATCTGGTAATAATCTGGACTTTAAAAAGAATACACTCATGTATATCTCATCATCTGGATTGTTAAGTTTTGTGGAACAAAGAAATTGTTCAACATTCAGTCTACCTATTTTGTTTTTAGGTCTGAACTACAACCTGAACTACTAAAGTCTAGTATATCAAACTACTCGGAGATGAATTATTTTCAACTAGTTTAGAAGACACTTCAAGGGAGTTAAGGCAATAAGGCTTGAAGATTGCGGAAGGCTTATATAAAAGACAGAGGTGGATGTTGGGTTTCGGTTGAGTGATTTAGAAAGAAAATGCACTGAGTTGAGATAGATTTCCACTCTCAAGAAATACATACTGGATTAAACGAAGGATTTGAAATCCTACTGAAGATTTAAAGTTGTCATTGAAGTTCAAGCCAATACTCTAATCACTAAATTTGGGATGTAAGTCGCAAGGAAACATGATGGGAGTTAGGTTATGCTGCTCTTTATTAGGGGGGCCTTCAACACGAATCGATCGGGAGATCAATTGCCCAATTCTTCACAAAAGTTTTGTGTCAAATCGAGCTATGTCTTAGCTATAATTGTGCCTTGAATAACTCTGTGTTCATTTGAGATGATTCTTGAAATCGACTATTATTGAATGAGGAATTGAGCAGCTAGTCTTTTCCTTAAATGCCTCCAGACATAGGAGTGACTACTCCGAATAAGGTTACCAAATATGTTGTGTTCATGTTTTTATTTTTTACAGATATATCATTATGGTTGCTGATGAACAATATTTTTACTAGTAATTTAGTTTAATTTTTCTAATTAATAGTTATTTGTAATTAGTTAGTGTTCATATTTTTTTATATTTAATTATGGTTTTTTAGTTCTTCTTAAAATAATTAAATTATGGGTTATTTTATTATTAAGTTTAGTATTATGTTTTTCTAAACCTAAGTTAGTTTTGTTATCCACCTCAGCCCATTATCTGTAGCCCATTAAACAAATTTCCTTTTCATTCTTCAAAGAACTTACGCAGCCAACAAAAGGAATTGACGGAAGCTACGGTCAATTAACGAACCGGAGAAGTAGACGCCGTAGGAACGAAAGTTTCCAATGATCGGAGCAATTTTAGCGAGGAAACAGTTGAGCTGAAATAGTATAAAAAGAGAACTTTTGCAAAGAAGAATAATCAATCATCTGGCCCGGATCAATTCCGGTGGCGGTGAGCAAAAACCCTCCGTCCGGCAGTGTTGTTCCGTCTTAACGGTGGCCGATTTGATTCGGTGCAACCTTTTCCGTTCGGCAACTACGTAATCTTGGTGAGCGCTAGAGAAATTTGAGCGAACAAATTCTGGACAGCAGCTTCTTAATTGTTTCGGCGGAGCGGTGCGAAGTAGTTTCTGAGCAGACTTTATTCCAATTTGGCGCAGCAGCTGGACATTTGGCGTCTTAAGCTTGAATCTGGTTTTGTTTTCTTTTTTTTAGTCCTGCAGCACGTCATTCTTAATTGTCTAAATTCTGCAATTGTTAGTTTTGAATTTGATTTGAGGAGTTTAGATGATAGTATTTAAGTTCTAAGTTTTATGTACTGTTGAAATTAATTGCCATTAAAATGCTTTGCTAAGCTTTTTACTCTAGGAACATGAACTTTTAACCATGAATATTTTGCATTGAATTGAGTTTTAATATTGTTAATCCAATTAAGATTTGTCTTTTGATTTTATTCTTTTTGATTAGTTATGTTAGAGGTGGCCAACTTTAGCATGATATAATTGAATTGATCTAAGCGAATTTATAGAGTAAACACTATGCCTATTAATTCCGTGCTCTGAAAGATGAATTGATAAATGATTTAGTTGTCTTATTAAATTGTTTATTAGGTTCATAACCCGGGTATTCCGTAAGTTCTTCTATGATTAATGGGTCTTGACTATTTGAATAAATGTCGTAAGCATACGAATGGTTAAGGTACGTGACTTGCTCTGAACGCCATACAGAGCAAAACTAGTAGTGGTAGTTGATTCATGTTCTTAGGTTTTTCCAACTTGATTGTTATTCGGTATTTTGGTTCTGTTTATTTGTTTACTTTCTTGAGATTTGATTCAATTATTTTACATTTGAGTTTATTCTTATCGTTGATATATTTGTTCTGAGCATTTTGAATTGTAAGTTCGTTATTTTATTTTCAAGTCATTAAATTGCTTTGTCTAAATTGCATTGTATCAATTCCTTGTGAGTTCGTCCCTTACCTTTGCACACTATCACTACAACTGATTCGTGCACTTGCGAGGACATATATTAAAATTGTCCATCAGTTGCCTTGTGTGATGTGGTTAAGTAGTTCTAATCATAGTTCTGGAATACTTTAGTTTGTTTACGTGGTAATTGATATAGGTTTGAAAGTACTTAGTTGAACTAACCCTTCCATCAATAAATATTTTGAAATCTTGCATATTTGGTTAAGCGTATAATTTCATCATCTAGTTGGTGGTAAGTGCATACTAATTAAGCTTCCTACATAGGATTATTTTATTGGTTTGCTTTTGCCTACCTCTTCTCTTTAACACTGTTGGGTTAAGAAGGTGCATGGCCTAGTACACCTACACCTTACTTGGCTTGATATTGTTCATATCATTAGTAAGTATAGGTTTCAAATCAAGGAAGACACACTACTACAAAATTAATCATATAAACATAATTTTACACTATACCTCTTAAAACAGGTGTAGGTGTAGTTTATTCTAAAAAATAAATAAAAGACACTACTTTTCGCAACACCCACCGAAAAATATACTTTTATCACAATTTTTTTATTTTGAATCTTGATTATTTTTTAAAATGATAAATACAATTCAACTAGTCAGAAGATCAATAAATACATCCACTTATATGATAAAGAACCTATCTCAATTGAATTGAACCATTCAATACGACACAAACATTAATTTCCTTTATCAACATGGCAATAAGGTTGGATTTAATTAATGTGGAAATGGAAGTATCATTGCAGCGTCCTCCACGAAATCTGCAAGAAAAAGCACAAAGTCTTTAATTTGTGGCCTTTGGTCAAGCACTCAAGCAAGCTGCCGTATTATATCTCATAGTAAAACTTGTATGAAATCGTCTCACGAATTCTTATTCGTGAGGCGGATCGAGTCATGATGAAATGTAATACTTATACTAGTAAACGTAATATTAAATCATGAATAAAATGTTTATTACTTATATGAAAAATGTAATACTCCATACTTGAAAGGAAAATGTAATACTTTCACATTTTTATATTGCATTTTTCTTTAGTATTATATTTTTAGTATTATATTACCCTATGTGACAATGAATCCCCGTCACCAAACTAACACGTCTAAGCTTTGTGAAGTCATGCCAGTCATAGCTCATATCTCACCAAATTTCACACCATATTAGAAAATAAAATATATTATTTGCCAATAAATGACGTGGTCACTTGCATGTTTACATCATAGCCATTAAATTAGTTTATTATTGCATTTTATTTATATTAATTATCATTCACGACCATACTAATAATATTAAGTACGTTTATATTCGGGATAATCCTTAATCAAGTTAGTAAGACAGTTGACTTGATAATTATAATGTTCTAAATTCGACTCTCCATGAGAGTTGCTTATTAGCCTTTTATTTCTATTTGAGTAGATTAGATATGGGCAACTTAGATTGGCTTATTTGGACAATCATAGTTAGTTTTGGACAACCTAAACTGACTTACCTCGTTAAGATCCTTTGCTGATTAGTGTTACAAGGTAGATTTCGCCAAAAACGCAACTTAAGATAGCACATGTGGATTTTCCTATAAATCAAAATATATTTAAATTATTGCAAGATTTTCTCATTCAAAAATACGATAAAGATGTCCTTTCATAATACAACACTAAGTAATCATTTAACACTACGAATAAACCTCATAGATAAGTGAACCCAGCTAAGTTAGTTGGGTTGTTAACTTGTTAACCATAAAATTACAAGTTTCACTTTCACTGAAAGTAGACAGGCTAGTGGATTCGTTGGAAAATTTTGAATGTAAATAAATAAACTTCGTACGTATTTTAGTTTTTTTTTTTAAAGAGTAAAGCTTCATTTTAATTATCAAGATTAAAATACTCTATTTAAAAATAAACTTTAAAATGTCTCTTAATTTTTTTTTGAGTACTACTGACTCGGCTACAATGTAATATATAAACTACTTTCTACCTACTGAAGCACAAAGAGTCAGTATCGAGTATCTGTTCATAAACTACTTTCTCAACCTACTGAAGCACAAAGAGTCAGCATCGCCTTCACTGAGGCTCGGACCTGCCCCCTTCAACATGGGGTGCAACCAAATACCACTACCGGATGCCACTAGACCACAAGGTCATTGGCAAGTAAATTTAAAATGCCCCTATTTTGTAAAATGCTCTCAAACTAACACGTAAACACTTTGTCAAAGTCAAAGTCATAAATCGTCATACCCTACAAAATTTCCACACCAATATGTAATTGAAATTAAAGCTATATATTTCTAGTCATATGTATTAATTAGAAATAATATGTTCTCAACCAAGTTAATTAAATAATTAATTTAGTAATTATAAGATTTTTAGTTTAAAATAAAAAAAATTTAAATGTGTAAGATATAATCAAGTCTTGATATGATCTGAATTGAACAAATTAGACATTAACAAAAATAAGCATTTCCTAAAAACTCATTATTAACTTAATATCAAACTTTTCTTGAAATAGATATTCCCGTTATTGGGGAAATAGTTATTTTCAAAATTTTATTTTTAAATTAAAAAATAAAAAAGAACCTTATCAAATAACACGATAGATCTATTTTCAAAAATAACATTCCTTTCTAAGTATATCCCGTCAACCAAGCATATAGTAAATGCATAACCATTCATTATAATTTTTCTCGGAATTCATAGAAAATACGCATCAGAATAAACAAACAAATAAAAAAAATGTTTATAACAAATATGAAACACCTCTAATTAGGTATATAATGGTTGGAATATAAAAAATATTTAAATAATATTCGTAAAAAATTATAAAATAATAATTTTCTACATTCTGATATATTATTTAATCAGTTGTAAAATGAGTAAATTTCACTTTTAGTCTATTGTAGCAGTGTCATATTTATTCTTACTTTTTAATTTTGTTTAATTACTACTTTGACTTTAATTTCATTCACTTACACCAATTAGTCCTCACTCTCTCTTTTTTTTTTTTTTTTTTCTTTTTATCAATTAACCCTTCAATAAAATGTTAAACATATAATTTTATCATTCAATTCACTACCTCTCAACACACATTTTATCTCCCTCTCATATAAACTCTTTTAATTAAAAACAGTAGGGGCAGTGGCTCCCACAACTCCCCCAATAAATCTGCCGATGATTATGATCTAGGTCCAACTAGAATTAAAACCTATTGATGAAAATAAACTTTAAAACATCTTTATTTAAAAAGTAAAATTTACAAAATTCCTACTTTGGAAAATGCTCCCCAACTAACACTCTGTGAAGTCAAGTCATAAGTCAATAAGTCATACCCTTCATAAAGTTTCCACTCCATTTAATGTATTTGGAGAAACTACTATTTTTATTCCTATGTATTAGATAATACTAATGATAAACATGCACGGTGTGAGATCACAAAATGTTTAATAATCAAACCCCCAAGAAAAAAGATAGTAAAATCTCATTATTGAAATGATTTTTACTAAAACGAATAGATTTTATAACTATTAGAAGACAATTTTTTATTTTTATTTTTTGATAATAAGAAAGATTATTATCTCACAATTTTTTTAAATGAATTAAATTTTCTAGGTATTGTGTTTCAAATTATTATATACTTTAGAAAATGCAAATAGTTTTTCTTTGATAATTTTTTTTTTAATATTTTAGTTAGAGTTTTAAAAGCAATACTACGTACAATAATAAATGAAATGAAATTTTTGTTACAATATGTTAATAATCCATATGCCTATGACTTTGTGGTCAAGTGGCATAAAGTGGTTCTATTGACTATTTGTGTTTTAATTGGTTGAGAAAGTATATATGAACAGATAGTACATTCTAATAAAGTCAATAGTATTCAAAAAAAATATTAAAAATTCATATATAGTACATCAAGTAAGATACAAATTAAAAAAATGTTATGTTTCTAAATGCGAAATTTTCAACTCTTTTAGAAAAAAAGTAAGATTTTAATTTTTTTTAAAACTAAAATAATGAAAACTTAAATTTTCAAATGAGAAATTGTATTAAAATATGTATGTATTATTTATTGATTCAAATTATAATTAAGTAAACTATTAAAAATATTACATAAAAATATGTATGTATGTCGTTTTTTTATTTCACATAGTAGGGTAGAATTGAAAAAATAAAAATTATTAATGATATGGTATAATAAGTAATAAGATATAAATGTTCAATACAAAAAATAAAAATTTAAAGAAAAGTTTAATTTCACTTATGCCACTAATAGATTTTTTTTTTTTAATCCAGTTAAGAGTTAAGGTTAAACAAAAAATTCAAAAAGGAAAAATGTGAAGAGTAAAATTTTTTTTTAAAGTCAAATATACAATACAAAAAAGAAACATTAGATACAATTTATACCATCAACACAAAATTTGTTCCAATTAAAAGTTAACATTATTGATATTTATTAAATTTTAGAGATTAGAGAAATGCATGGGCCAATACAACCACTCATTATGATTTTACTCCATATTCATAGAAAATATATGTATAAAAAATATTTAAAAAATTATATATAGTCAATTTTATAATTATTGTAAACTTTTATGTTTACAATATTTATAATATTGACTATACTCCATTTTCTTTTTACTTTTCAACAATTAATCGTTGATCTACCCAAAAACCTCATATTCACTACATTTTGATAAGAATGGTGAAAAGATACCTTACGACATACTTTATAAATTTAGATACATGATATGCATTAAAAAAATAGAGAAATAAATACACTATGTTTATCATCATTATGACGAATATATATAGTGAGTGATTCTGGTGCGGGAATTTGCTTAGGTGCGAGCATGTGATTTAATATGAGCCATTGATCAAATCTAGATCAACGACTCAAATCAGTGATTTTATGTGCACCTGGAACAAAACAACTTAACCTTAACCTTAAGCAAGAAAATTGCGCACCTTATGTACACAAACCACGCACTTTAAGCACACAAACAAAGCACCTTAAAGAAGGAAAATCACACACCTTAAGAAGTAAAACAAGGCACCTAAAGCTTTAAATCGACGCACCCTAAGTTCTCAATGAAAAATTGATGCACATTAAGCACAGAAACCACGCATCTAAATAAGGGAAATCACGCACCTTAAGAAAGAAAATCACACACTTTAACTACACACATTAAGTTTGACCAAAACAAAAAATTACGATCGTATTTTTTTTTAATAATTGTTAATCCTGGGCGTTGATTTTGAAAAGATCGATGGTTCTCTTCTCACCGCAAAACTGTATCTAAGCACACCATCCGCATTTGAACTATATATATATATATATATATATATATATATATATATATATATATATATATATATGTTGATAAGAATGGATGAAAAGATATATTATGACACATAATTTATAAAATATAGATAGTTGATATATTTTGCGGTCAGCGTCTTAAAGCATACACCGAATAGACCGACTACAATTATT
This sequence comes from Ipomoea triloba, assembly GCF_003576645.1. NCBI lineage: Eukaryota > Viridiplantae > Streptophyta > Magnoliopsida > Solanales > Convolvulaceae > Ipomoea > Ipomoea triloba. Next base: position 5,622,523 of record NC_044930.1, read on the forward strand.
GTACTGTAGCGGTTCTTTAGCTACACACTTAGCAACAAAATCTGGTTGGAGTTAAGAGTTTATGTGAATTGAAGTTTCATATTTGATAGCAATGATGAATGACGACGTCGTCCCTTACAAAGAGGAAACAAAAATGAAAACGGCATTACTATTTATAAACAAAGTTTAGATTATTACAAGGAAAAAAGAAACTAAAGTACTCCACCACTGACGAAGAGATCGAAGATACTGGAGAAAACCTTAATGCGGAGTATAATATAATATTATTGTAAGAAAGTTATATTAAGTTATACTATTTACAAGAGTGGAATATACTTTTTAAAAATTGAATTCATTTTTCTTGAATTGCATATAATTAATTAATTGGGCCAAAAAAGAATGATAAGATTCCAGAAAGAAAATAGTAATAGTCGAACACGGATACGGAAACTTGAGAGGTTGAAACTTCATAGGGGCAGCCATAAACGCACCCCCAAAGTTTGGAATTGAAGTCCTTGCAGAAATACAAGTGTAAAACAAACTAAAAGTCTACTAATTAACAAAATGACTTGTCAAAGACTCAATAGAAAGCAGCCTAGAATTTTGATTTAGAAAAATATAATGTCGAAAAATGATTGGACGAAAGACAGCGCGTGGGCTCCACAAGGGTCTTCTTGACTCTTCACCAATTTCCAATAAAATTAACTATTCTTTTGGTAGTTGATACAATGTAAAGCATATTACATCAAATTAATTATATTGAAAGCAATAAGAAAAAAATGAAATATATATATAAATTTCTAGAGTATTGCTCGGTCCAGGTACAAACGTGTAAATTTGTGCCCTTTTATAGAATTTGTGTTTTACTTTTTCATTACTGATAATTATATTGTGGATTATAAAGTTTACTTTTAAATTGCACTTGTAAATATAACGGTGTGTATATTTTACTGTTTGTGTTGTACATGCACTTGTGGGAATTTTAATTTTTTAACTTTATTTTTGAGTTGCATTTGTTAGTATTATAAAATTATAAATTGTATTTTAAAGCTATTTGTGGTGCATTTTAGAGTTCACACATAATTTTTATATGACAATATTTATTTGTTTCTTTGTGTATTCTTTAAGTTGTGATAAGATTGATTATTTAATGGTAATTGGTGATTATTAAAAACAAAGATTTTTCAGCATAAGGTTATTAGCATTAAGAAGTAAATTAAATATACTACAAGGTAAAAGTATCGTTTAATAATTTACTTATATTATTAAACAATATGTATCATGTAGCTCTAACAAATTAACTATAGTTGTATTGATGGATCCATAACTAATCAATGAATATGAATGATAATGTTACACATCATAAGTCATATAAATGACGCAAAATATGGTCCACAATTTTGGTACAAGTGATGCTTTTAAAAAAAATCTGAAAATAGGGGAATATATATTCTTTGCACTAATTAATGCTTTTGTACTGTTGATTGTCATTTCGTCTAGTTAATTTGTATTGACTAGTGAGTTAAGTAACTCACAAGTTATTTCGAAAAAGGAACTCACAAGTAATTAATAAGGATATATAATCGGACAAATTTCACAAAATGTTGTGTAATCCGGTAAGTTTTTATTTTGTTATTTTTTTTTTTTTGAGAATTATTTTGTTAATTTAATATTATAAGATAAATCCATTTATAAATAAAGTTAAAGAGACAATTAATTTGGTAACTACAAGATTATAAGTTCGATCAACTTCCAACGTGAGTAATCTATTAACCTTTTGTAGTTTGGGTCGGTTAACTATGAACAACTTAAGTTGGTTTATATCCGTCCTTCAGTTAATCAAATGTACATCCTCAAATATTAATTGCAGGTTTCCTCCTCACTCAAAATTTTATAAATACTAACTAAGTATAAACGCTTTACGTTATATGTATTTGACACAATATTTGATTAAAAAAAATATTTATCAAATATTAATGCATGAAACTAATGGAAGTTCGATAAAAGGATTTTAAAAAAAAAAACAACAACAACATCAACAACAAAAGACACGATTTCACATTCACACAATTATTTACTTTGTCTATTTAAAACGACGTAGAAATGGTCAAAAGGTTAAAGTAGTAATAATCAACTTATAAGAACACAAATTATGAAAGAATCTACGTATAGAAGTACTAGTAGTAGAATAATGTTGGTTTTACCGGTCCACAAAGCTTCTAAACTTAGTCACCGCCCATGATATCGGTGCCCTCCCCTATATAAACAATGCCCCTCCATCGCCATTTCTCATTCTCACAAACCCTTCAACACATCATATAATATCTCTTTCCTTCTCCCTTTACATCACAAAAAAGAGCACCAAACACATAACAAAAATGGCTTCTTTGAAAGCATCTTTGATTCTTTTCTTTGCGTGCTCTCTCTTTGTTCAAGCCACTCTTGGTAAATATATATACTCCTTTTCATATTCTTATTCAATATACTATATATGTATTGCATGGATCATGTATATATATTAGATTGTAATATTATGATATCTAGCTTGAAAGATTGATGTTTAATGTTTTTGTGTTATTGGTTTTGTTTATTTAGGGGAGATCATTTGTGAGGAATTACCTACAAATGTTTGTGCATTTTCTATTGCTTCTTCTGGAAAGAGATGTTTGTTGGAAAACTCGGCTACTAATGAAGGGAAGGTAGAGTACCAGTGTAAGACGTCAGACGTGATGGTCGCGAAGATGGCCGAGTACATAGAGACTGACCAGTGCGTCGGAGATTGCGGTGTTGATAGAAACTCCGTCGGAATCTCGTCGGATTCCTTGCTTGAGCCAGAGTTCACCGCCAAACTCTGCTCTCCGGCATGCCACCAGAACTGCCCCAACATCATTGACCTTTACTTCAACTTAGCTGCCGGTGAAGGTAAGAATCAACTTTTAATTTAATTAATTTATTCTTTCCTTATTTAAAATTTTCTATACTTAAAAAAGTCAAAAAAATAAGTCACATATTTTGTCAATTATAACATGTCATGTCACGTAATAATAATATGTCGCGATTAATTTATATTGGTATATTTTTAGGAGTGTATTTGCCTGACCTGTGTGACAAGCAAAGGAGCAACCCCCGGCGAGCCATGGCGGAGCTGTCCAGCAGTGGAGCGGCGGCGGCAAGCCCTGCCACCAGTGAAAGCCTTGTTGCTGATGCGCCGGAGTCTTCACCGGCACCAGCACCGGCTTCTCTGTAATTTCAATCGTTTTCTCCATGTACGCATAATAATATATAGTAATTTGTTGGTTCGTTTTCCCATGTTAAATAAAGGAGATGAATATGGTCGGATTACAATACATTAGACACTCGTTTGTCGCACTATATATGAAGAGCATATGTAATTCCATAATAATATTTGGGTTTGTCGTAGATGTACTATTTTCTTTTCTATATATATATTTTGTAGTATTTCATATTTATTTCTAAGTTACAAATTAAATAAATCGTATCACAGATCTTATATATAGCTCGAGTAAAGAAATTACATTTAAATTTATTCGGAAAGATGACATTTGTTGAAAATAAATTCAAATTCAAAACAACTACCAAAATAGCAAAGTCAATCTCCCAACGCATTTGACAAATTCAACGCGGATTTGATGCAGTGATACGTGTAATAAAATATGACATTTTCATTGACTAGCAAATTGTAATTCTAGAAGCATAGTTACAAAGTTTTTGAAAATTCAATTCTACTATACGTGTTGCAGTGTGGACTGTCGTGCAATTTTACTAAAATTTTAATAAATATTGCACTTTTATTGACAAGTAAATTAAAGTTTCTTAAACACATCATCTCAATTTTTTTTTGCTAAAATTATATATCAACATTGAGGAAGATCTTGTGGCGGTGGGGGCAACGATGTCTCTGGTGTCGGTCCATTCTCAACCACAAAAACGGTGGCTAAACCAAACTCCAGATGCATATCTAAGTGGCAATGCATTATCCATGCACCTATACATTAAATAACATTACGTTACGCAAGTAAAATTTGTTGAGCACATATAATAAATGTTACGTTACGTAAGTAAAATTTGTTGAATACATACTATAAATATTATGTTACACAAGTAAAATTATATGTGTATACCTGGATTGTTAGCTTGAAATCTAATGACAGCCCATCCACCAGCTGGGACGGCAATGGTATTACGTTCCTGAGGATTGTACAAGTTGAAATTACTCGAGTCTGAAACGGGATCATAGTTCCCAAAGCCTTGAGCCAAAATGTGGAAATTGTAGCCGTGCAAGTGTATAGGGTGACTTTCTATTCCCACCAATGCAGTATTTTGAAGCACTATTTGGACCGTGGAATTATACGACAACCTCTTCACCTTAGTTGAAACTCTGCTCATAGAAATCGCTATGTTGGCCGGAACACTAAGGTTGGAGAATTGTTGATTCGTATAGTCGAACGTTACCGGCGGCTGGTCGGGAAAATCGTCGGTGTAGATCCCACCAACGCCGTTAAAATGTGATTCCAATATAGACAAAGTGGTCGGTAATCGGAAAGATTCGTTGTTCATAGATGCGGTGAGTCTCAAAAGCCCGCCTGGGATAGCACACGGAATGTTACCCGGGTTTGCACAGGGGAGAAGGCCCAATCCAACTGTAACGAACATGTTTTCGTCCACCGGGCCGGGGACGGGTCTCCAGAACGGCCCATTAACCAGCCCGGTCAAACTACTGTGGAATCTTTGGGCCGTATCTTTGTCGTCAAAGCCCGGCAAGACAGGCATGGTCGGGGTTGATGACGATTGCGCGCCGACGTAAGTAATGATCGCGGTGGCGGTGGTGTTGTCGAACGGCGGCGGCGGCACCGACTTGGCACTGGCGTAGGCTCTGGCGGCCATGTAATACGCCCCCGGAGACTGATCGGCGACCATGAGGACGTCCGTGGTTTGTCCGGGGCCGAGAAGTACGACGTCGGTTTCGTACGGGGTTGTGTAGGCGGCGTCGGCGGCGACCACTACCATTTTATGATTGGCTATCTTGAAAAATAATTGGTCGTCAAGTGCCCCGTTGATGATGCGCAGTAGATATGTTTTGCCATAGACCACGTTTATTTTATATGTAGCTGGTACATAATATATATATATTTTTTAGCTGTAGTCAAATGCATTTAGTTAAAAAAGAAAAGGAATTTTTTTTAGGGCCATGAGGTATCTGAATAAGCCCTAACTATATAAGGGACACCTTTAAACCCGTATTATACTTAGTCTAATTTCCATCTTTTATTTAGGAATTAAGAAATTATTATATATCCATATGTGTTTGATTAATATAATGCTTACAATCAGAAGAGCATGGGTAAAGATCGCCTGGTTGGCCATTAATGGTGAAGGCATCAGACATATTTGGTCCTACGCCTGTAAGCTTCCCTTGTTCATCAACATCAATAACGTTGCTATTCCACCACTCCCCTGTCCATAGCCATAGCTATATATTATTCCTTTAATTTTAATTTATTTGATTTTGGGTGATCAGAGAAATTCGTTATCACTACCGGAAGGCATTATGGGGTAAATTTTACAAATTATAAGAAATAAATCAAACTAAGAATTTTTAATAAATTTTACCTAGGAGAATTATGAATTCATCATCTGGTGGTGTAAATGGATAGGAACGACCAGGCGTAGGATAAATAACGAGAGCACCATAAACAGTGGCTCGGAGCATGGAAACATGAGCGTGCCACCATAAAGTTCCTTCTTGACCGGTTATTGTAAACTTGTAGGTGTAGCTATTCCCCGGGAGTATGGGACACTGTGTCACATATGCTGGCCCATCTGCCCACCCACTTAAATACTGAAAAATTCCATGCCTGTTGGATTAATTAACAATAACATATATCATTATTTTCTCTAAAAAAAATTCATAAATTGTGTAAAAGTGTAAAACTTTGCAATTTTTAGCAAGTTATAATTAATTAATAGGACTAAGAAATTAGCAATTGTGTTTTGACTTTAGAAATTATTAATTATTACGTATTTATATACTCCGTAATAAATTAATGTTTTATCATATGAAACAAAAAAATAGAATACCAGTGAATGGTAAGATTGTAGGGGGAAAGGTTAAAAACATGAACAACAAGGGTGTCTCCTTCTCGGACGGCTATTGTCGGACCGGGAAGACTTCCGTTCACAGCAGTAATCACTTGCTGACTACACAGCTGGTTCACTATCATATTATCCTCAACCTGTAACATATACATACATGCAACAGCATTAGAAAATTAAAGGATGATAAAAATCATAACCACCACTTGAGCGTGTGCATTGGGTAAATTCTGTCTTGTGACATTAACTGATAAAAAATCACGAAAAAATAAATCATTCTAACTTAGGTTGTTTATAATTGACTGACTCAAAGCAAGAATTAATTAAAGTGGAGAGAATTACGTACGTAAAATGAATGCTCGACAACATCAGCCAAAACCACCGAGAAAGCAAAACTGAGAACTAAAACGCATGGAAGTGTTAAGGATGTATGTTGTGCCATTTTTGTGTTGAACTAAAACACACACACATATATATAGTAACAATTCTTAACATGCATATTGCTGATTTCATTAATGGGATAGTGGTTGGTAGTATGTCATCAGCAACGTTACGTTACGTGATTTATTAAGCTAATATAAAAGGATTTCCTTGACAAATTCCAAAGCCTTCGGATTATAATGGAAGTCAGACCTTTAATCTCTTATTAAAAAAAGAAAAAAAAAGAGAAGTCACCTGCTCTGGTTAAGCCATGGATATGATATGGCCGGGTGTCAGCAAGTTTGAAATGGATCTACTCCCTCTACGTATATGATTACATTTTAATTCCTATTTTAAAAGTTTGATTGGATTGAAGTGTATATCCCCAGTTTTCCTGCACTATATATTACGCATTCAAACCCAAAAACAATTTACCTTGTCGCTATATATCAATATATGCATGCATGTGACCCAGTCTACTTCTAAAATTTTCAGTTCTTATTGTGCTTAATTACTACAAGTAAAATTTACTATGAATTGAATTTACTTATAGATTAAATACATATGAATTTTATTGATCTAACTAAGGAAATCTGTACATAAATATGATTTTTTGTAATGAGTTCTCGTGATCCATGCAGTTAGTAAAATAAGGCATTGACTGTTCCAGCTTTCTAGCCATGCATGAATGTGAATTCATGTTGTGTAAACCAAGTTTTTCGACAATATTTGTTGGTGGTTAGTGTTATCTATATATCACTTTAATATTATGATAAAAAAAAAATAGTATCAAGTAATTTTTTGAACCCTCAAAGCAATCAAAATGTCATTTCTGGCTGAAAATTTTATGTTTTGAGTGGTAAGTTTATATCTAAGACTTTATCTGAATTAGTAAGTTTGGATGTAGTTTTCTCCGGATAGTTTTAACATACTATCATTGTCGTCATACGTACTAGTATAGGTTTGGGGAAATCAATTATTTAATTTCTACCATATTTATTTGACCCAAACAACATTCAAGAGGTGATATGGGTGTACTATAATGTAATGCTCCATGCATTTTATGAAACAACCACTTGAATGAACTCCGTTCAATTAAAGTGTTTTTTTTTTTAAATACATTTTATATTGGTGGTATGGGATGACTAAATGTTCCTAACCCAATTATTTTCAAGCCCCGAAGATATTTGGGCCATGGTAGTAATCTTGGCCCATTTGAAATATGCACAGTGCTTATGTTTATTTTAGTATATTTTATGTAATACAATAAAAATGAAGTTGCAGTATATTGAAAATAACTATATATTCAAATTTAATGAACTTGAAGTATCTATATCTAAAAATATAATAAGTCTCAATTTAAGTTATATCCTTGATTTATGTATGTTTTTTCTGTTAATTTTTTTTATACATTATGCTATAAGAATTGTACTACACAAATTTTTGGACAAAATATTCATGTTGTTATAACTTTTGTTATCTTTTTCATTATTATTACCATGCACATCTATACAGTATACACAATATCTTTCTTATATTCTTCAGTATGATAATAATGTAGGTTGACATTATATATTGAAGTAATATAAGAAATAAGCTTGATTTAATTTAGATTTTAATTAAATCTTATCATAATTATATTTAGTAATTTATCATATTTAAAATTCTTACTTTAATAGTATTAATTAATCATATCATAATTATTACTCAAATTATCAATTATACTTTTAATATAATATGATTCTACAACTATGAATTTTAAAAAAATTATATACTATTATTTTTAATATTGAATATTAATGTTGTGCATATATTTTTGAAATCAAGAAATTAATTCATGTTGTGCATATATTCTTACGCATCACATATATAAAATACTAGTACCAAAAATAAATATGTATCAAAATTAATCTTGTGAGATGGACTACATAGTGCATGATATAATTTGTCAAATAGGGTACGAATGATCCAGTGGGTGAATCACTTGACATTCACGTAAACAAAGCAAGATCCACACCTTTAGAAAATAGTAAAACACTTTATAGGATGTCTAATCCAACACTATATAGGATGTCTCAACTTTTATTTTAAGAAAGATGGGATTCTCCCTTGCTAAAATCATGTTATATGTTTACTGTGTGATATCACTGATAGATCAGAGATTCAAAAAAAAAAAAAAAAAAAAAACCCTTTTATCTTCTTATACGCCATTTTAACTTAAAATAAATTTAATCAGTACATAACATAATTATTCTCTTTATTTTCATTTTATTTGTCCTATTTACAATTATAATTTTTTTTTTTTGAAATACTTGATTCTTTACAAGGTAGTATATGTTCTATACTTACTCGATGTATACAATTATAATATTTAGGGTGTGTTTGGTTAGGGGGTTTAGTCATAAGGAATGGGTATGAAAGTGATTGTTTGTGTTTGGTTGATATGTTTTGTGAATGTTACTATAGGTTTGGAATACCTCATTAATGACAAAACTCATACCCTTATTAAATAAGGGTTTCATCTCCCTCCCTCCTTTCTTAATCAACTATTAATAATCATTCCCATTCCACCCAATTACCAAACATGTTAAATACTTTCACCAAAACCCATTACCATTACCAAGTATTTGATACCCATTCCGATTCCGATTCCCATGTGCGAACCAAACGCACCCTTAATTTTATCTGGGTTATAATATATTAATTACTTATTTCAAGAATCACAATTTAACTAAATTGTTTTATACTTTAAAAAAGAATGTAATCGAATAAAATTTGTGACAAATACACATGCCGGTAAAATTAAAGCAGTTGGGCGTAGACAAAGAAAACCCCGTTTGAAAGGGAAGTACGTATAGTACGTTAACATGACATAAAGAAAGAGCAAAAGAGATTAAAAGTGGAAAAAGAAATACCGTGAATCCAACTACAAAACAAGATTCTCTCATAAAGCAATTAAATGTTGAATAGGTGGTAAAACTAAGTTGGAGAAAGTTTTATCTTCGCTTCCTTTTTTTTTTTTTAATGCGAGGTAATTTGATTAGTACGCTTGTCATCTCCAGCCAACTAAATACATGCAGTAGATGAAGATTTGGTTAAATTGATGGTTTTCATATGCTTATTGCGTTTTATAATAAAATATTTAGNCCCCCCCCCCCCCCCAGTATAGTGCAGGTGTTTATCTGTCCCAATGGAGTGAGGCGGCCATAATTGATGAGCAATTTGTCATTCCATCCCCAGCCCACACATGCACCCAGAAGTTTGTATTCAGATTTTTGAGTTAATGAATTTATCCATTTTGTTTCAAAATAATAATAATAATAATAATAATAAATAAATAAATAAATTTCTTCCCCGAAATATTTAGAAACTGATTCTACATCATGCGTATAATTTATGTTGGGCTGCGGGAGTCCACCATTATGTCATCAGATTGTGACGCTGACTGTATAAAGAAATTAAGTTGCATTTTCACTACTAGCTTAGTTATAGCTTTTGGTATAATAATAAGCACTTGATCCTATAATTGGTGTCAGGATCACAGGTCCATTGAGACTAGTGTCTTCCCTATTAGCTATAGTTTTTGATACACTGATAGATGAGCGTTTGATCCTACAATTTATATACTAAAATGTTGGAAAAATATGTTGCTGCTATCTGTAATACAAAAGAGATACAAAATAATACAGAAGAACAAGGGAACAAAACCGGATCATCTGGTATCTTCAGGCGTGTAATCACTTTCCTATAAGCTTTAAATCTCTCTTAGAAAAACAACAGGGTTCCAGATTTAATCTTATGGGATACAAGAAGATAATGAAACTCTTAAGTTGCTTCAATTAAGAATTTCCTGAAGAATTGTAGGACTGTGAAATATCAAGGTTAAACAACAAGTTAAGTTGTCTATATCATCAAACGTATCTCCTTAAGATTTTATAGAAATAAAATCTAACTGTTAGGAGAGGTTACTGGAAGTTTATAGCAGTTACAAAACCAACTTCCAAGATATATATGAAATATAACTGATTTTGGGATTTAAACAAACTAATTCACGTAAGTTATTATGCAAAATAATTAATTAAGCATACTTATATTAATATTTTGTATGCAAGACACCATGGAAGCAAAATATAAATATAACTTACGCATGCAGTAGTACAAGGGTTAATTACGTGCAAGCTAACTGCATTTCTTGTGAGAAATAAACTTAGTTCCATGCAAGTGATTTTGCTTTGCAAAATATCACTTAGAGAGGTGCATGCCTAATAAAGCCTTCGAGAGGTACACCATCCTATTCGAGACATAAATCTTGCCATGAGATTTGACCTCTCGAACCTCTCGAATGAGGTGTACCCATGCATAGTATATATTTATATATTAATATCTTAAGATGCAAGAACCATGCAAACAAGATAATATATGAATATACACGTGCACTGATCCTTAGCTTCCAAGATGCAAAACACAAACCATTTCCCATGATTTAAGACTTTGCTTCTCAAAGTATAATCAAAGGGGCATCACGTACGAGACGTGGCTCCTTCGAGAGATCAATAGCAAGGCTTCACGAAGCATACGTCCGAGAGATAAACCATCTCTCGTGCATCTCTCGTGGACCTTTCAAATAACCCAAAATCATCTCTACCAAACTCAATAATATTTACTACTCCACAACTCCAAATATTATTTAAGCTTGCATGGTAGACATCTGAACCATTAATCTCCATTACTGTACAAATATCCAACATAAAATGTTATTTCTCTTAAATTATTTATAATATTCTATAATCATAAGTTTTGCCAATTTGTTTGTCGTTGGTTTTCAAAATAAGTTTTGCCAATTTCAACAAATGATGAATGTATATTGCATACATTTTATAATGCAACTATTATTTGAGGAGGCTCAACTAAAAATATATCTACAAAAATTGAATTATTTACCTTAAAGCCCGAAAATTGTTGAAACTTTTAACTAAAATGATAACTTTGAGTTGCTATTTTGTGGTACAAATATATGAGGTCCACCCCCGATTTGGGTCGGTTCAAAGTAGATCAGATTTACATTTTCATATTGAGACAAAGAACTTGATATATTATACGCTAAAAATGAGTAATAGATGAATGAGAATTAATTATCAAAATGGACCAATTTGAGAGAAGTAAAAACTTGATTAAGCACTACCTTTCGATACTACTTGCAGAATTTACTCTTCGGTGGTGCTTAGTTAATTACCACTACTCGGTGCGATCTTTAAAGCCGCTTTAGAAGTTAGAACACCAATTTGTGCTTAAGCTAGCACCTTGTGGTGCTTTCATTTTAGTGCACTCACGAAGAGTGCATTTCTTGCACTTAATTACGAAGAGTAAGTTGTTTTTGGCTCTCTTCGGTCAGTTCCGAAAGGTTGTTTACTTTTGAACGGACTTCTCGATCACTCAGTGTTTTGAAACAGGTTATTAATGATCGGTATGAATTAATTGTATATTAATTTCGTAACCGCAAATATTATTTTTAATATTAAATATAACTATTTCAAACGTTATAATCCAATTATTAATTCAGATTTATTGTGACTAATTATACTAAAATTTAATTGGTCCCATATATAATCCTATGTTTTTGGGCAGATTTTGTAGCCAAGAAAATCTGATTTTTCTCTCTTAAAACATGGTCTTCTTCCTCTAAATTCTCTGCCCTTTCCTTCTTAAAAATTGCTAGTGTTCAAGCTTATTGTTCTAGTTCAGGTTTATATTTGAATGCTCGAACTATAGTATCCTTGATTCATTTTATCCCGAGAGACTGACGCTACAACGCTTCTAGCACCATCGGTAGGCATCGAATCGATTTTAAAGAAACTGTGAGTATCACACCACTTGGATCCCTTTTTCTTTCTCCTTTTTCTTTGGTTTGTGGATGATTTTGTTTATAAAATTTAAATCCCTTTGTGTTTATATATTTATATATATGTTGATTGAGATTATTTTTGCGAGATTATAAATCTTATTGTTTTCAAATTATATATTTTAGTATGTATATTTTCAAAATATTTGATATATATATAATTTTTGTAAAACCAACTTATTCACCCAAAAAAAATCATATTTCATTTTTCAACCACTCATTTCACGCATAATACTTATTATTAAAGTTTATAGTAATGGATTGTAACTAATTCATAATTTCATGGCCATAATTAGCTGAGCTAGAACGTGTCGTGAAATTCACATTTCCTATGGTTTATTACATATGTGAAAATAAATTATGTAATCTATAATTCCAATGACATAATTAACTCGCAATTATTCCATCTTTATCATATCGAAAGACTCACGCTTAGTGTGCATGCATGATGTCTAATCTCTCCTTTAAGCTAATTAAGAAAGCTAATCTTTCACTTTATATAGTCTTTTTTCCTCCCAAACTTTATATAGTTAATCAAATGAGGTGAGGGTGATAATATAACGTGATTGAATATATATATGTCACTAGAAAAATCAAATCATGGGCTATGATGTCTTTACACTTTACACCAAACCGTTATTAAATACATAAGTTTGGGACAAAACTCAACTAATCAATCAACTCAAATCAACTGCATAAGTTCATTTCTGTTTTGCAAACAAATGTACAAGTTTGAAATCCTACTAAGGGTATATAAACTAAAAAAGGAGGGGAGGGGTAAAGGATAAATGTATTTGACCTTTAATTTAATGGTAATGGACGGATAAATTTAGAATTCAAACTTATATAGTTTGTATTACATGAGAGTGTGAACCATAATTAAATCCCTCCAAATTTAGGCATTCATTAATTTCACCCATCCACCGGCCACTAGAAAGGAGCTAATTCCATTTTTAATTATTGCACTAATTTTACCTTTAATTTCAATTTATTTTAGATTGTCATAAATTTAGTTTAATATTTTTAGTCATTCATTTGTATAATATGAAATTATGAATTGTCAACTATAACACTCTCTCTTTTAGCAGGGTCAATAGTACTAAAAGAAAAAAAAAACTATAACTCTCTCTTTTTTTTTTTTTTAATGTTTTGGGATGAAACGAAATTAAAAACTTAACTCCTTATGTTGTTTTGTAAATGTTTATGAGTTTGAACAAACATAAATTCCTGGATTTGTAAGAACATAGAAACATGGGAAAAAAATTACAGATGTCATGATCTCCACTCCTTTGATATTTCAATTTCCCATTAGTTGGGAAGAAAAACAAATAACATTGAAACAAAATTGCTCATCTCTTTTCTACATAAAAAAATTATCATTATATTGAAACAAAATTACCCTTTTATGATTTGTTGTTGTTTAACTAAGTTATGTACTTTTATTTTTATGATGTCTTTTGAATTGAGCTTATGAAGTTTAACGTTGCAAGATTAAGTAAATTTGAGAGCTATTAATGCATTGCATTATAGGTTTGAAACAAATTTATTTGTTATTTAATAATAATAATAATAATAATAATAATAATAATAATAATAATAATAATAATAATAATAATAATAATAATAATAATAAGATGGTCATTTTGGTTTTTATATTACTTATTTCATTCCAATTCTCATGGATAAAATTGAAATTCCCAGTAATTCGATTCCTTCAAATCAAACACTGGAATTTAAATTATCACTTTATTCTTATATTATTTCTTTCTCGTTGAATTGCAATTATTTTCCCCATAACTCACATTATTCTTATATTATCCAAGTTAGTCTTCGACTATAGTGATTTTATCCAATTTAGTCATTAACTATAGTGATTTTTCTCGATTTAGTCATTAATTCTAAGTTCTAACAGTCGAGAGTTAATATTCAATTTAGTCATCGACTATAGTGATTTTTCTCGATTTAGTCCCAAACGTCTTTTTATGTTTAATTAGGTCTCCAACTTTAATGGTTTTACGCAATTGAGTCCTCGAATGTTAGAATCCAGGGCTAAATCGAGAAAAATCACTATAATTGATGACCGAATTGGCTAAAATCACTATTGTTGAATACTAACTTGGGTAAAACTATTAAAGTCGATTACTAAATTGGGTATTAACATAGGACTCAATTAGGTAAAATTATCCAAGTCGATTACCTAATTAAGCAAAAAAAAAAAAGGCATTTATGACTAAATCGAGAAAAACTACTATAGTCGATGACTCAATTGGATAATATTATCAAAATCGATGAGCTAATTAAGCACAAAAAAATTTATGATTAAATTGAAAAAAATCACTATAATTGATGACCTAGTACACACAATACGTACTAGCTCTGCTATTGTTGTTATTTTTTTTTTCCTCTTTGTAGATTCCAAAAAAACACCCAACACAACACTGTTAATCAAAATTTTCTCTTTCATGTCCTCTCTCTTATTAAATTCACCCAAAAAAAAAACACATAAAAACCCCAAAAATCCGTCGTTAAAGTTGCTCTAACAAACACAATTACTTTCCATACACATTGCTCAGTAACTAATTCTATATCTTGCAAACCGCAAATTATATGGTGGATCATGGTCCACAATGCATTGTGAATCATGATTATAGCTGATACTGCAATTGTGTTGAACGGATACTGCAGTTGTGTTGAAAGAAAACAGCAGTTGCACGGAACAAAAGACATTCATCCGTTCAACACAACTGTAGTATCCTTTCAACACAACTGCAGTATCCGTTCAACACAACTGCAGTTCTAAATGGATGACACGTCCTCTGTTCCGTGCAACTGCAGTATCCTTTCAACACAACTCTAGTATCATTTCAACACAACTACAGTATCAACCATGACCCATGGTCCACAGTATAACGACTGCTTACAAACACGGTAATGTTTTCACAGTAAGACAATTTTTCGGGTCTAAAACTAAAACTACACATATTAAAACTGACTTTATAAGCAGACCCTACGACTTGAAACAAATGTGTCCGGGTGATGGTGTAAATGTAAACGGAGTACGGATTTACACCACGTGATGTTTGATTGTGTATGATGTAGTGTATGGAGTGTGTATGATTGAGAAGGAAAGCCATGGATTCCTCCCTGGAGAAGAATAGCCAAGAACTCCATAGTGAACAAGAGAGAGGGAGAGTAGAGTGAATATTGAATCATTAGATCCTGAGAGGCAAAGGATGAGAGCCCCCCCTTTACAACAGGGGTCAGATCCTTTATATAGGAATAGGACCTGACCCTTCATGAATATAATATTCCCCAAAGGTCACTTGCCCCTTAATAATTTCTAAGGACACTCGACCTTTTAGAGGTACAATAATACACGGACTATACACATTATATTTCTACAGTAGTCCCTGGGGTTATTTACCCATCACCGGGTCTCCGTTAATTAACTCGTTAAATGCTTGCTTGTTATAACTTTTGTACGTGCCCTTAGCTTGGCCATGTACTGTAGTGTTGCCTTGAAGAAACGCACCGCATAAAAAAAAGTCACGCATTGCTTTAAATAATGGTACGATACAACTATTTATGTACATATGTACTTTTACTTCAAATCTTCAATACATCTTTTTGCCTCCTCTTAATGGAGAAGACTTTAAGCTCAATTTAGAGGGCCGACTTTTATATATATATATATATATATATATTCAATAATAGATCTCAATTCAAAAATACCCACATATTAGGTGAAAGAATATTTTAATTTTGCATACTATAATTATAATAGAATAAAGAATAAAAGATGTTATACATTGCAACTTTTTAACAAATATTCTATAAAATAATGTTAATCGTGACACATATACGAGTTAGAATAAATATCACTTTTAATCTCATGATCATTATAGTATTATCACATTTAATTTACTTTTAATTTAACCACATTTAATTTTATGACTTATCTACATTTGATTATTTGTTATAATTTTTATTCAATTGACTTTAATTTCTAAAATGATCTAATAATTTCACAGTCTTAATATTCAATTACTGCTTTAATATGTCCATAATCGACATTATACACAATTTAACATATAAGATGTCAAAGAAAAAAAAAGGTTTATATCAAATTATTGTTTATTATATCTTTTATGAACATGTTTCAACAAAACAAGTGACTAAATTTGTAAAATTATCAAATTATTCTATGATATGAAAGATATAAATCATATAATAGAGAATCAAATGTATGCAGCAATAATTATTAGATTAGGTACGGTCAGATTAAAAATATAGAACTAAAAGTGACAATATCATAATAATTGACAGACTAAATATGTATATTTATTAGCTACTTTTGAATATTCATCAATTAGACAAATAATTTATTTAGAATAATGTTAAATATATACAAATTTTATTTAAATCAACTAACTTATTTCTCACTACGGCAGAAATACTGAATAAAAAATTAATTACCTAAATTGACATGATTTATCTCTTGATAAGCTTAAAACAAGTTTATGCAGTTCAAGATATAGTCTGGCAAAATAGCTGAGTTATATTAAAATAAAAAATATATATATAAAAAAAACATATTTTCCATGAATGCCTATGTTATGAAATAAGTTTACGTAATTATGTAAACTGGAGGAATTGTGTGATGCCTTACCCATTATAGAGGAGGCACAGAGGCAAACTCCCACAGACCAGAGTGGCAGTGCGTCTGTCATGAGTGTCATCTTCCCCCTCACAAACGCAATCCGTGCCTCTCCACTCTTCCCAGCACTGTAAGTGCTTTTTCCTCTAAATATCTGCCTATTTATAAGAAATGGGAAGTTGATGGATCACCTAATAGTGTACCTACTTAATTAGTGTTCAATATTTTTGGTTTTAAATTGCAATTTCATTGAGATCGAAGGCTTTGGTGGTTATGGACTCTTGAGAAGCCTTCAAAGACTGAAGCTTTAAGGTTTTGGTGCTATCTTTTCACTCTGGGTCCTTGCAATGGCGCGAGTGGAGATGGCCCATGCCGTGGATTTAGAATGCGGTGGCAGTGAGGGGGAGGAAGAGGGGAGCCTTTATTTCTCCGATGCCGACGAGGGGTCTTGCCATTCCCAGTTATATTCCACGGCTGATGGGTCTGAGCTTGAGATAGCGGAGGCGGCGTTGGAGTCCCGGAGAGCCTCGTCTGCGGCCGAGTCTGATTGCTCGGTGGATTTGGAGAGTGGGGTTGGGGAAAGCAAGGCGCATTTGGGGAAATTAGATAGAGATTGTAGGATTTGCCACTTGAGTTTGCAGAGCCCTGGCCCTGAGTCTGGGGTCGCCATTGAGTTGGGGTGTTCTTGTAAAGATGATTTGGCAGCTGCTCATAAGCATTGTGCTGAGACTTGGTTCAAAATCAAAGGAAATAAGTGAGTAAATTCATGGCCTTTAACTCCATTTTACTTCATTTCATGAGAATTTGCATCGTCTTTTTCATTGATTAATTCTAGATGCCTATTTGGTGACATGTAGAATTTTGCTAGTGTAGTATCTTTTGGTGACGAGAGAAACTCGCAGCCACTACTTGTGAATCTACTCTAGGTAAAGCTAAACCAACTTAGATTGCCTATACTTGACCGGCTCAAACTAAACTAAGAAGGCCAATCAGTTCCTCTCGTTGGGTGTTGAACGTGTAACCTTATTATCAAGTCCAACATTCTGACCAACTTGACTGGAGTTGCCCCTACTCATCTTTAGAATTGCGTTTGATTGCTTTATTCCTTTTGCAATTGCTTGTTGGTTTGATAGACAGCTCTGTATATGGGTTCTGTTTTACTGTACTAGGCATTAGTGCTTACTTGGTTGTAAAGTAATGCTCAACTCCTGTGATTCTTGCTTTTTAGTATATTATTTTTTTTTGGTTTCTCTATTGCTATATGATCTTTGAGAATAATAGGTTCAGTAAGCGTAACACAGAAGATTGCTCCATTCTTGCATGGGGTCCAGTTGGGTGGGGGAGGGGGGAAGACTGGGAAAGGAAGATAACTTGATATATTTAATTACACAAAGGAAAAGGAAAAGGAACAGATAGATAAGAAGATGAGAGAATAAAATGAAAAGCAAACATGTAAAGAATCAGGAAATATCATGAAGATATCTAACCACTTAACACACCCTATCAGTTCCTTCACCATCAGTTCATTTGTTTTTTTTTGCACTTTTGTTTGTCTAAAACTCAAAAGTGGAGATTTGACCCTTGTGAGTAAAGTTCTTTTCTTTGGCCAGACAGAGGACTATTATTTGCTCCACTTTGTATATTTTATTTCTGATTTTCTAGATCTTTTCTTAGCACACTTGTTATGGCAAACATGACCTTTTCCACTATTAATTAGCTGGATTTTAGTTTCACTTAAAGCCGAAATTTTTCTTATATTCTGAAATGAGCTTTTTATCCTTGTATGCTATAAGTTACACCACCATGTCTGGTGTTATTTTTGGTTAGACATCTAATGTAAGATATCGACAAAAGGAAAATTGAAAACGAGAAAGCTGTATGGGGAAGGCAGTAATTGTTTATTTCTTATTGATATTTTTAAACCTTAAACGGAAATTCTCTAGACAATAACAGTTGCCATGTACAGTTGATGTTCCACAATGTTTTCCCATTGATCTTGTGTGTGCATAATGCGTATGCAAGATATGTGCTGTGATATCGCTTCACGTCTGTTTGGTAGTGCTGATTGAGACTAACGATTTGGCAAGAAATATTTCTGTGCCAAATTAGTTTTGAGTCATTCAGTCATGGTCCTTTGTTTTCTGATATCGTTATCGTTTTCAGGGTGTGTGAAATTTGCAATTCAATAGTACGCAATCTGGTTGGTCCAAACGACGTAGAGCCAGCACAACCAACAATTGAGACTAACGATTTGGCAACGAATGCTGTGTTAGCAGTGCCAACATCCTCGGCTCCTGAGACTCGGAATTGCCTAAATGGACACTGGTTCCTGAATTTCCTCTTGGCCTGTATGGTATTTGCCTTTGTCATCTCCTGGCTCTTCCACTTTAACATTCCATCTTAGGTAGGATGAAATGCAGTAAAAGCCTGTGAAACCATAAAGATTTGTTTTCCTATACAGATTAGGATAAGAATGTCTTGCAGCCAACATATAAACATGGGAAGATATAGTGTTAATATTGTCTTGCAATGTTCTTTTGCCCCTCATTTAGGAATTTAGATTTATCCCATCACTGTTGAGAGTGTATCCGGCTTGCCATGGTGTAAATTCACGACTATGTCACTGAACTATAAGGTCCTTAACAAGGTCTAGTCACTCTAGTGCTTTTGAGTGGTTTTTTTTTTTTTTTTAAAATTTATAATATTGTCATTAATGGAAAACCCATTTATTATAATGTTATTTGAATTCTTCTTCTTTTTGTTGTATTGATCGAGTAATGTTTAATGCAACTTTATTTGTTTAATTTATATCGGAAAGACAATTTCTTTTACTTGGTTTGAACTGATCACCTAAACTAATTTATCTCATTGTGGTCGTGGGTTTCTCTCATCACCGAGTAAGCGTCAAACTTTGAGGGCATAATTCAAGTAAATCCAGATTAGTTATAACATTATCCTCTCACTAAATTGAGGGAATGCAACATGACTTCTATAAAATACTTGCTAAATATAGACATCAACATCAAAATGTTGTGAAAATCCTTGGATGTTGCAAAAGAGGATACACCAATAAATACAATAAAATCATAAGATGATAAAACTCAACAAAAAAGCACATATCTATACACTTTCAAACTGTGTTCCTTTCAGCTTCCAAACGAGTGGCTTCCTTCAGAGCTTCCTGGGCATCATTCTCCATCCCCAGACTGAAGAATGCAACTGCCTGAAGATAGAAGGCTGTGTGCCAGTCAGGCGACACCAACTGCGCCTTCTCCGTGTCCCCTAGAGCTTCTTGCGCCATGTCCATCATCAGATAGGACAAGCACCGCCTAGCGTAGACCGTGGGCGACACCATCGTCCCCCCCTCGATGAACTACACGAAAAAAAAAACATGTTACTTAGCCTCGGACATCTCCACTGGTAATTCAGTTTGTTTCTAGCTGGCAAATTGTGAGTAAGGACGCAGGATCGAGCTCTGACAGGGGCAGCTGTAGTGTGGGCACCTGGCACTAGTCCTTCCACCTAATGAGCGGCTGAGTCACCGTGATTTACCACCTCCACAAATCCTGTCGGCCTAAAGTGTGGAGGCCCCCGGGCAAGGGATTTTGCCTAATGTGGGCAAGTAATTCAAGCCCAACAGCCCTCAGGCAGTTTCAAAACAAGCCTATGCAGAGAGAATTAGCTATTAAATGAACATACCTGTGAATAACAATCAATGGCGGCGGTGAAATCCTTGGCACGGAAAGCAGTATCGCCTTGCTTCTTTGAATTCAAGGTATCCTGCATCTGATTCGTCCACATTTGGAAAGATAGCTGCACCACATTTATCAACAAATGCATTATGCAGATGAATCGATTGCATTTAATTTTTCTCTCCTAGCATTATGCGAGCTAGGAAAGAAAAGACTGCAAACTTTTGTGAGCAAGAAAGGGATAAAAACCTCATTGGCAATTCCTTCGTCGTCCTTGTACCCAGTCTTTTCGAGTATTTCATGAAGCGCAGTCAGATCCGTTCTCAGACATGCTTCTCCCATTGGAGTCAACAACAATGGTTCTGTCGGGGTAGAAATTTCATCGGGAATGCCCAATAAAGTAAACGATGGCACCTGGTAGTACATGAATTCCAAATATAGCATTACCAAGGAGCTAACATTATAACTAGAACTGCGAAAATGTTGATTAGGATAGATTTTTATGCAGGATAGGACCAAACACTAATGTGAGGATAGCTGTGATCAAATAAGCCTAATTAAAGGGATATAATCCACCTAGCATGTTCATACCTCTGTTTCTTTTTGGAGAGGCAAAAGGGAACTGACAAGAGATTTTGCATTAGGCCTCTCGCGTGCTTCATATTGCAAACATCGCGTGGCCAACCGGACAAGCTCGGTTCCATCATCGTTAGAAAAATGACCCTCCAAACAAGAATCCATGAGCATCAGGAAATTCTTGCCACGAATTAAATCAAGTGCCTGAACGGGGTAAAGAGAAATAATAAACCTCGGCCCATGGTTTCTCAAACAATTGAAGCAATGTGTGAATCTTCATTTAATATGTTCAAAGTTATAAGTTTACATGGCTCGGAGGAATATGCTTTCCACTCAGAAGATCCAGCAACACAGTCCCGAAGCTGTAAACTACACTTTCGGGTGTCACTCTTCCTGCAAATCGTACATTTTATTACCAGTTACGTCTGTTTATAGGTAAGGTAAAACAGCAAATCATCATCTTCAAGTTTCAAGAACGCCTAATATGGAAAAGTAAACCAAAACATGCTTAACGATCGAGAGATAATCACTACCTGTTCTCAAATACTCTGGAGGAGTGAAAGCCAAGTTTGTACTATAACTTTTTCCATCTCTACTGTTCTTCATCAAACCAAAGCAAGACAGCCTAGGATTACCGTCCTGTAGAAAACCAACCAAGATGAGAGCTGCAAACTACCAACAATTTCTAATTAAGGTAACCACGAGGCGCAACCAATTTTACCTGATCAAACAAGACTCTGTAAGCGTTGAGGTCGTGATACAACGCCCTACCCTTACTACTGCAGTACTCCAAAGCTTGAGCCAAGTAAAGCCCCACCCGCAACCTCATAGCCCATTTCATTGGCTGGTTCTCCCCTATGCCATATGATGCAACACTTATATCAGATCATAGTAACAAGATAATTGGATAAGTTATTAGACTCAACCCAGACCCGTGAGCCTAGGCACTTAATGTTGGGCCATTCTACTCATTAGAGCCCCAACCTCATTAAGAAGCAACAGTTATGGAGGGTCATCACATTTATGAGGGCGCTGCAATTATTAGAAGGCCGTTGTACTTATTAGCCATTGCCTAATATAAATACTAGGCCCATGTAACAGGCCGGGGACACACAAAAACTTGTACTAAGAACTAATCGGCAATACTACTTGTCTGTTTACTTACTTACACATAACTACTTCCCGGTAAGATTATTACCGTCACATAGATATGCCAATTAAGACAAGAGTAGCAATGGGATCTTTCCATGATCTAAACTACAACCTAAACCCATCACATAGAACAGGTTATATCTAACAAGAATGAAGGATTCACAAGACAATTCATATAAAACTCACAGTGAAATAAATGCTTTGCAAGAGTCTCATTGGGCATAAACTCTGCCACCAGCAATCTCTCTTCCTCTTCATAGCAACACCCTATCAGATTTGCCAACCTCTCACTCCTTAGACTCCCCACAGCCTTAGCCTCATCCTGGCCATTAAAATGTCCACAAACACATAGACATCAATAACAAAAAACCTCCCAACTCCCAATACAAAGTTAAAAAACTGAAAAAGAATTTTTTTTTTTTTGTGTGTATTATGCTAACCATGAATTGACGAGAATCGGGCCAAGCAGATTTATTGAAGCGTTTAACGGCGACCCATCGGCCATCGTTGAGCTTCCCTTTGTAAACCACGTTTGGCGCTTTCTCTCCGTGCTCAGAAACAATGGTCTCTGAAGAAAACCCATTAGTGGCAGCTTTAAGCTCCTCTAATTTGAACTGAGTAAAGGGCGGAAACGCGTTTTTCTCCCCATTCTCTGCAACAAAATCAATCTCAATCAGCTCATTCACGTGAATACACATTAAAAACGAATATATATACACATATATGCATGTACCAAGATCAGAGGAGTCGAGAAGGGAAGGCTTGAGGTGGGAGTGCCACCAACAAAAAGAGAATTTTGAGCAACGGGCACCCATTCTTTCCGGTGAATTTCAGGAAAATTAAGGTTAGATGTTTGTGTGTATGTAATGTGCCTATACTGTCGGTAACATTAGTCTCTGGAACCAAAACAGTGGGTTTGATTCTTGAAGTTTTGTGAGGAATGGGGAAGGAAACAAAGGGGGAATTATAGCTGTTTCTGTGGAGCGAACAACAGGTGGTACCACTTCTGGCTGTGGATCCAAAGGAATGACACTTTTTTAAGGAATTCTTTTTCTTTTTTTTTTTTCTTGATTTTGATTGTGTCTGTGTAGCCCCTTTCAAGAGCATGCAGCACAAAAGAGATGTATGTATGGTAGTATTATTATTGTATATGTATAAATATATATATATCAGTAGTACTATGATCTTTCTGTTTTGCTGTCTTTAAGAGTACAATTGTGTTGTGATGTGTTGCTATGAGGTTGGGCCTTTGTTCCTTTTGGCTGGTCTTGGCTTTTGTGTTGCCTTTGTACTACGTTTCAACTTTCCCATCATTCTGCTCCTTACTGTTTCTTCTTCTCTCCCACCATCTCATGACATCCCTTATTTCAATAATTTTTTTGTTTAAATTAAGAAAAAAGTCGGCAGTCATCATCTGAAGGTGCACACGGAATAACTTTGGTACACTGTGATCTTAGTTGCCAAAAGACCACAAAAAGATAAATCAGTCTAGATTGTTCATAGTTGATCCACTCAAACTAGAAAGATCAATAGACTACTCATGCTGGGAGTCAAACTTGTAATGTTGTGTAATGGTTAAACTTCAGCTTACATTTACTTGAATTTAAAGAAAATAAAAAAAAAAATTACAATCAGTGTTTATTAAGTACACTTAACATTGTGTAACAGATCTTAAACTACGAGAGAAGTGAAATGCATTAGAAAGATCACGTGTAAAGGATGGGTCAAAAAATGTAATGATATATGTATGACTTGTAATGTAAGGATGAAATTAAAAACAGTAGGGGGAGTTGTTAGACGGAAAAATAAGGATAAAGGATGATGAAAGTTGAAGAAAGAGTGGTCAAGGTCAAAAAAAGGGTATTTGTTAATTGAAGAAAATATGCCGTGGGATTTGTTTGCTTGGTAAAGGTTTCATTAAGACTTTGTAATAAAGAGATGAAAATTCAGACAGGAAATCATGATTGAGACCTGAATCAGGATTTATCCATATCTTCAATCTTTATGATTTTTATACGAACTCTGTTACAATATAGTATTTTTTTGTATATACATTTTTAACCTATTAAAGCACAAAGTATCATATTCCCATTACAATTGATCTTTCATTTGGGAGAGTTACGTTTAACCATAAGTTCTTTAGCATTTATAAAAATTATATAAAAATTCTATTTAAAAAAAAACAATATAAAAATTCTATTAAAATACAACAAAAGTCAAATTTAAACGATATAAACATTTGATATAAAATAAACTAACAAAAAAAATTGTTTTAACATTCAAATAATAAATCTAACAATTGATAGGTTAATGTAAAATTGACATGAATATTGCGATTCTAGATTATTTGAGACTCCGTCAAGTCGTTGTCTGTTTATTGTATGGGGTGGATTATTTGACTAGGCCTAACTGTCACTATAGCCGTAACCAGACTTTATTCAAACGGAAAATGATTTAAATTGTTCCGCACTAATTAATTATGTTGTATTGAAAAATAATTTACTAGTGTAATCTCCATGCTAAGCTATATTTATAATTAACTTATTATAATTAAATTAATTTATTATCAATATTATATTATAATTAAATAAATAATATTGAAGGTAAACATGTATATACTTATCTTCTTGATCAAAATTATTAGTAAAGAAATAGTGTTAATTGTAATATTTTTATATCAAAATTTATTTTTAAAAAAATACTTTAGCATCAATGGTTGTTTGAAGTATTAATGTTGACAAGTTTGAATAATCATTACTGTGTGAATGAAAGGTGTAAAATTTAGGAGAAATTGTAAGTTAATTAGAGGTAAGGAAATGTTATAGACATTGTAGTGACTTAATGAACCTACATAGAGAAGCATTTATGGTGGCGCGTTTGCGTTTTAGCCTTTAAATTTAACATAAATAAAAGAGTTAATTCCATTTTTTGTCCTAGATTTATAGGTGGCATTCCACTTTTAGTCCTTTTTTTTCAAAACATCCATTTTTGGTCCTAGTATTATTGTGGCATGACCATTTTTAGTCCCCCGTCAAGAAAATCATTAAAATGGCGTTAAATACAATGACATTTTGATCTTTTTTATACAAAGTAGGTTGACCCGCTATATTTTTTATGTTTATTTTTTGAAACAACATCAAAATTGAAGACTGAAATGCTATTGTATTTGACGAAATTTAAACTGTTTTGTTGATGGAGGACCAAAAATGGTCATGTCACAATAATACTAGGATCAAAAGTGGATGTTTTGAAAAAAAAAAAGACTAAAAGTGAAATGCCACCTATAAATCTAGGACCAAAAATGGAATTAACTCTAAATAAAACGAATCTAAATTGAGAGACTTTGCTTTGTTAATTGTTGTATGGCGCAACCGCGCAAGGTTCAAATCCTATCAACAACCAAAAAAAAAGGAGGTTGATGTGGTAAATACACTCAGGTCTTTAAATTCGCCTAAATATACTCTACAACAAAGTCCGTGAGCTTGGCAACATAGATAGTGGGTCAAAGGTTGTCGAGCTAAAAAATATTATTAGTAAAAAGGTTCAAAAGTCCCTCCAACAGGCATTAAATGTGAGCTATTTATAGAGGTCAGAATGGAGCACATGTCGGGGGTTCAGCATGCCCACCACATGTTCTACTATAGGTCCACGTGGGTGATGATTCCCGACAAATCTAATTACGACACAGTTGGGCATAGCAATATCAGAGGTATTATTTGTCATTCTGCTAGAGATATCTGGTTTGAGCGTTAAGGTCGGAACCGAGCTTAGGGTACACTACATAATAACTAGTAATCTTAAAAGGGACGAAACCCAATCTCAACTAGGGTCGGGTCAGACCCGTATGGGGTTAGTTAAGATCGGGAAGTGTCCCATCGGGGTATACGAAATACATACCAAGTGAATATATAGCCATACGTCCGAGGGTTATTCCCTATCAGAGGTATATATTTTGCTTTGTTGTGACTTGTGAGTGCTAATGTACAATTAGGGCATGTAGGGTAGTTCAGACACATCTCACGATTTTTCTTACCCACTAATCTCTATAAAAGAATGGTGATGAATTCTTAAAGTTGAATTACAAACTTATAACTACTAAATTTAAAGGTAAAATAAATCAAATTATCAATAGTGTTATATTAGAAAAGGTGAGCATAGTCGGTATTTGAATTAAATGTTTTGAATCATTCATACACTTGCCACTTTGGCAGCACCCAGAATAGGCTAAGCATAAATTCAAAACAATAAAAATCATATTAAAGACCAAAAAGTTTTGAATTTTAAATTTATATTTAGTCCAAATTGACAAGTTTAAATTTTTATTCTTTGATTTCTTCTAACTAATTATAAACATATAGTACAGTTCAATTTAGAAATTTTCTTTAACACATAGCAATCATATAACAGAAGAAAAATGCCATGTTTGTCTCATGATTTTATCTTAAATCTTTTTAATGTGAAAGTGATCAGCTCTTAATTAAGGTGAAAATAAAATTTTTATTATGTATTGACTAAATGTAACTTTTTTGAAAACTGACTAAATGTAACTTGATCAACTCACTCAGCGTTAAAAAATAAACTACTTATTAATTAAATACATAAAAAGCCAATTAATTATTATTGCATAAACATATTTGTTACATTGTACCTTTCATTTTTTAATTAATGTTTTACCCTATGATGCACGGAAGAGAATATGTTATCATGAGTTATTTTCACTTTTTGATCCCACGAGTATGAGACCATTCCACATTTGGTCCTCAACTATTAAAATTTGTAAATTTGGTACACAATTTTTAAATATTTGTCACATTTAGTCCCCGACTATTAAAATTTTCAAATTTAGTAGGGTGATTTTCTGATCCAAGAATTAACAACTAATATCCCTTCTACTTAAATAATTTGTACATTTATAAAAAATATTCAGTGCTTGTAAATTTAAATTTGTAATATAATTTTAATTTGTTTAACTTAGATGTTAACATTATTGAAGTTTGTATATAATATTTGTATTATGTAATCATAATATCTTAATTCAACATCATATATATATATTAACTTATAAAGTTGATAAAATATATAGGTTATATCTTTATTTAGTCCCATTGGGGAAAAAAAAATAAAGAAAGTGGTTTTGGGAGGAAAAAAAAAAACCTCAAGAAAAAAGCAATTGAAAAAGAATAATTTTACCCATAAGACAATTCACTTGCTGAAATTTTATCACCGATAACTAAAATTTAGGTTGGATGAATCAATGCGGCAATGAGTTAACAGTTATATGAGACCAAATCTAGAAATTTTAATAGTCGGGACCAAATGTGGTAAGAATTTAAAAATTATGAAACTAAATCTATAAATTTTAATAGTCAGGGACCAAATGTGAAAATGGTCTCATACTCGTGGGACCAAAAGTGAAAATAACTCACTGAAATATGTCATTTAATAGGAAAATTTAATAATTAATCTAATTTATTAAAGATATGCAATATATTTATAGAAGTCCTTATATATGTTATGTATGTGTTATATTATTTCTTATAAATTACGTTTTATGGTCTGTTTAAAGATATCTAATCTTAGCGCAGATGATTCAATGGTTTCTTAAGGATTCATTTAACACAAAGACGTACTAATATATTTTGAATAGGCTCCATTAACTATTTTGATAGGATTGAAGTGAATTTGACTTTTGGTAGAGATAAATTGTATATATTTATATGTTCAGAATAATTAATAGGTGAATGAAAAATTAATTTTTAAAATATACTTATAAAGTTTAAAAATAATTGTAAAAAATTATTTTAGAGAAATACATGCCCCACATTAAAAGAATATATTGATGTGGACTAATGTTTAAATATTTACACTTTTTAACAATAGTGAATTGTATTGTTAAAAAGCTCTTTTTGTGTGCACTCATAGCCTTTTATAGTGAATGAAGGGTAGTTTATTCATAGTCTTTTATGGTGCCTTTATAATTATTCATAATAAAATAATAGTTATTCATGATAGAATAATATGCATGGTATCAATTACTTCGACACAATAATTAAGTTTTTAACAATTAATTTGACATTTTTTAGATTCTTAGTAATCATCCTCGTTTTTTGGGCATAAATTGGGCTCACTATGTGAATGGATCTATCCCAACAGTTGTTATAAAAAAAAAAAAAAAAAAAAAAAAAGAGGAAGTTTAAGAAATAATCGAAGACAAAGTGAATCAAACCAGGTTGGTTGAGATGAGTAATTGTGCATTCTCATTTCTTAAAAACGATTAAGAGTTCAAAACCATTTCTTGTATGGAAAAATCAATATAGTCCGACAGCGAATACTTTGGCCCTTAATTATGCCAACCTAATTAGTTAGTCTAAATATGATAATTGTTAGTCTAACCATAATTAGTTAGGAAGTCAGCACATTGAACTCAAGACCGTGAATCATGGATAATGTCTTATTAGTTCGATGATAAAGTTGATTAATTTTAGGTCATTTAGTATAAAAGCAACCATACTTTACCCAAAAAAAAAAATAATAATAATAAAATTGTAGTGTAGACATGCATCTATCTGCTTTAGCACGTTGATTAAGATTCGATTAACAGTAAAAGGTTTAGGGCAAATCTGATAGAATGATGATCATCGCTATTGTATAGCACAAGAATGGCGTAATTATTTGTATGAGCATTTGGGTATCAAAAGGACCCACCCACCCCTCTTCGCTTCTCCCACTAAAGCATATTACAATAATGAAATGAGAGCATGCCATGCCATGCCAGATTAATCTTTAAACTCATTTCATAATCTCACTTATATCCTTCATCCAACTAATCTACTATACATTGTTTAATTCATTATTCTTTTGGTCTTTCAATTATTCTTAAATTATAAATTTAAAGTTTTTTCTTTCTTTCCATTTTTTTTAATTTAGCAATTTAATTGTTAAATGTGTTGTAAATTTATTTTATCAATTAACTTAGGCATCAAACTTCAATTGTATCTAGGTTTTAGAAGAAAATAAATACGGAGTAATAGATTTGAAGCTATAAATATGTTATCATAAAATTCTAAATACAAATAAAGTTTAATATCTCGATTACTTCTGGAGATGAATTGATAACTTATTTAAAATTATAAATGATTAAATTTGGAAAAAAAATAAAGGGAATAACTACATTTATAATTCAGAAATAATTGAGGAACAAAAAAGTGTGACTTTTTTTTTAAAAATACTCGTGAATCTTTACAATGTAGTATTTGTGCCAACTATGTAATTCCAAATGCATGGTCATATGTGTGATTTTTCCTTAATTTAATATTTATATTTAAAATGTTGGTTAATTTTGTTGTTGTTGTTGTTGTTGAGCACATAATATATAAAATAAATGTGCAATCCAACTATCGATTTAGGCTTTTAGTTGAGATAAAATATATACTTCAATTTGGTACTAGAGCATTATTGATTTGAATCTCGACGTCACCCGATAAAAAGAGACTGTGATCCACGTGTTGCTTGGAGCCCATCAAAAAGTAATCGGCCGGCACACATGGGGCGTATTGAGCACATAATATATAACATAGATGTGCAATCTAACTATCAACTTAGTCTTTTAGTTGAGATAGATCGCATATATGCATGCTTCAATTGTTGTTATTAATTTTGATAAAACCAAAGATAAAATTAAATATTAACCTCATTAAATGAGATAATTTATGAAAATTGTTATTTCTCTATTTTTCTGAAACACTCAAGATTCTTTATAAAGTAGTATCTATTCTATTATATTTTCTCAATCTTGTCATTGCACTACATGGTAGTGGGTGATATTTCTCTATTAAAATCACCAATACAAAACAATTACCTCCAAAATTCTAACCAGGTATATATTGCCATGTCACATATATTAAACATTAAACAAGAAAAATTTTGTCAGGATAATCACACTTTTGGTTGATCAATTATTATCCATTATATAATATAGTCCCTTGTTTTAAATTTCAGTTAATATGGTCCTTCAATCATTTATCATATTGCAAATCAATCATCAATTTTTATTTTATTTTCTTTTTGAAATGAAAGTTGATATTGAGGAACTAGATTAATTATACTCAGTACATGATCAACAATTAAGGAACCACATCGACTAAAATTGAAAATGAAGAATTAGATTGCATAATGGTCAATAATTATAGGACAAAAAATATGACTTACCTACTTTTTATATTAATTTTTTAATTATTGAATTAATTGACTCAATCACAAGTTAACCATGTTGAACATAAATGTGCAGTCCAACTATAAGCTTAGACTTTTAGTTGAGATGGAGCACATGCTTCAATTTGTTATTAGAAAAATTTTACTTGATAGGCCTATGATCGAGGTTTGGGAGGCCTGGACATGAAGGAAAGAAAGTTAGGGTTGTGAGTTGATATGAGCGAAGTAATAAAGTGGTTTGAGGAGTTTGGCGTTAAAATGCGAAGGGGCAAGAAGTTCAGGGTGCAAAAATGCAGAGAAACCATTTTCTTGGTCTAAGTATGTTGGACTTGTACTCTGGGCTTATTTTGTCTTGGGCTAGTCCTTTTCTGTTTTAGACATTGGTATTAATATTATTGTGGCATTATTATTTTTTATCATTCGTCGATAAAATCGCGATCAATTTAGTCTTAGAAGGTGACCAATTTGGTCGGCGGTCGCTAGTATTTGGCATTGATTGTCGGACTTATGTCAAAGGTAAGCAGGGGTTGGCCGAAACCCGAGGTGACTTGCAATTACAGGTCACCAACAGGTTGCTAGGTTTCATTGCTTCAAAATGACATATTGTGGTTTTAATTGTTATTCTTTGAAAGTTTAAGGGTCCAATTGACTTTTTATGTAAAGTTTAGGGGCTTATATGACCATTTAAAAAAAAACCTTCATTTTTAATGTCATTTAAACTATAATACTATAACCAATGCTGATGTTTTGAAAAAAAAAAAAAAAAAAGAGAGAGACTAAAAGTGGAATGAAACATAAATCTAGGACCAAAAAAAAAAGGCTTAACACTTATAATTGAATAGACTAAAATGTTCTCGTATTTAATGTCATTTAAACAATTTTGTTGACATGGGACTAAATGGTTGTCACAATAATACTATGACCAAATGTGAATATTTTAAATAAAAAATGACTAAAAGTGAACTAACACAGGTAAATCTTAGATAAAAATGGAATTAACTCTTCTTTAAAATATCAAATCATTCACCAAAAACAAATTTTTAAGTTAAAAACGGATTAACAGAATTATATTGGTTCATTCAATTAACTAAATTTCATCAAAACTTGTAGTATCCCTAATCTAAAATAGCGAACCATCTACCAATCACATTTGTGATAAATGATGAATAATAATTTTTGTTTTTACTCAATGAATTAAAAAAAAATGGTGATAGATAATGACATTTGAACGATGAATGACATTAAAACCTCATCATACACTCGATTCATTGTCATCCTTAATTCCTTATTAACAATCCCCACTAATCCAAACAGAAGAAGAAAAAGAAGAAAGGAGAATAATGTTCATGGCTTTCTCTTTCTGGCTTTAAAAAAAAAAAAAAAAGGAACCAAGAAGAAGAATGCTTGTCCAGATTAGAGACAACTATACATTAGCAGATTTATGTTAAATGAATGGGGCCAAGTTTGCTGTCACGAGGAACAGAATCAACAAAAATGCACAGAGAAAGTGATATGAGAGAATACAGAGTGACTGCTCATGCAAATTAAATAGGCAACCAACTAACAATAGCTGTAAACACACCATTTTTTGCAGACAAACTAAGAAAGTTGAACACGACAGGGAAGAGAATAAAAGAACAAATCATGCTGATATGACCTTTGCTCATTAATTTCTTCAAACTCATTCATCAATCAATATTTTAATATGACTATCATCTTACCTTATCATCATCAACACAAAACTGTCTGTGGGGCTCAATATCTGCCCCACTCTCACATTACCAATATATAAACTTTCATTTGGCTGTACTCCATTATTTTATCAACGAATCTTTAACCTTTTAACCCAAAAGACAAATATCCCGTTAAAAGACCAATATTCTCCGCTTTATCTGCTGGATTTAGTTCAATGATTTAAAGGTCACCATGAAAGTCTTGTCCTAGCAACAAGATGAGGAGCTGGATTTAGTTCAATGATTTAAAGGTCACCATGAAAGTCTTGTCCTAGCAACAAGATGAGGATATGAAGACACGGGGGTCACTAGGAGATCCAAAGTTTAAAAAATTAATCAGAGGTGATTCCATTATATTCAAAGATTCCCCTATATTCATTTTGAAAATTTTAATGATGTTGTACGACACTTAAAAAATTCAAAATCTTGTGAATTGAATAACAGACATAACAGTTATGTGGGAGTTGGGACTTTCATTAATTATGTAATTCTGCCCCCATATTCAAGAAAGAGGCATGTGCTGTTAGGTAGTGTCTTAAACATTTTAAATGCAAATGTTTGGGAAAGATTCAGAGCTATAAAACTAATAACAGAAGACAATACACCAACTAACATGGGTGTCTTTCCAGATCAGATTTGAGGGGATTGGAAAAAAACTGATGAACACAAAGAACAAAATAATTGCACTAATTAAAGAAACCGTAATACCATGATACACAATGTTGTTTACATTTGAATGGATTTGATTCAACCATGGGACATCACAAGGCATAACCCTCTTGACTCCTATCCTAACCTACAGACCAAAGGGTTCGTCGAATAAATAGAATCTGTTCACAATCGGGAGTCGTAAGTTGGCATAGGAGTACCACTTCGTCGACAGAGTTCTTATATATCCATTTATGCACCGTTCTTCACTGCTTCGACATGGACTGTGTTTCCGTTCTCAATCTTGCCATTGATTTGTGTTCTTAGCCTCTGAAGAAGAAGAAGAAGAATGTTGAGACTTGAGAGGCAAAGTCATAACAAGTTATAGCATAGAGAAACAAATATCAGATACAACGATGAAAGGGGGGATCGGGATACGATCTCGATACCTTCTCTGTAATTTCCCCGGAATTCCCATTCAACAGTTTCTGGTTCTCGTCTTTACTCATGCTGTCCTTGGACATCGGAAGCAAGAATGCTGCTACAGATCGGTCAGGCAATTCTGGAAGTTTTTTGTCAACAAAGAACACTACCAAATTCACCGTGTACCTACAAAAAACCATTGTTCATGCAATTCGGATAAGTACAGAGTTTTATACACCAGATCATACAAAAAACGAAACCACAGATTTAATAATGTCTCACCATGCCACAACAACATCTACAGTGTAATGTTTGCGAGAGGCAACAATCAAGAAGCTTTGAATGATAACAGCTAACCAGGCACATTGTTTTATGAACCTGCAGATTTGACAAAACAATCAATTCAAATGTACAACTAGGAATTGTAAAGAGACTACTATTCGCTCGCAATGACAGGTTTGTTTCTTTTTTGTTTTCACGGGTGGGGGGTGGGGTCCATCAAATTTTCAGGAGTTTTGTGTTGCCTATACCCTATTGAATAAAGTAGCTAAAACAGAAAATAATCACATTCAAACAGCATGAGAAATTCACCTTTGTGAGCCATATTTATAATACGTCCGCACAAAGACAAGAGAGAATATCATATGAGATGAAAATATTAGATCTCCACAGCCATAAAGCACTCCCTGAGGAACTGCAATTCCATTAAAAAACACCGATAAGTCTACCAACTTTGAAGAATGTCAAATTGAAATTTTAAAATAAATCAGACATAATCACTACCTATTAATAAAACCTCCAAGAGATTATCAGGACGAGGCAGCCTGGCAAGCTTTGATCCCTACATATTGCAAACAAATTCTCTGGTGTAAAAAGTATGCTCAATAATTTATCTTTGCATGAAAAACAAAGTCAAGTAAGTATCTTACCTCACGACAGTGATAATTTGGACCTGGAAGTTGTGTAGAGTAGAAAGTAATGATCCGAAGGAATTGACAAGCCTGTGCCAAACAATTAAGTAGTTTACAATTAGAAAAAAAATAAGGTATCATTTTAGGGAATGCTTCAATGGTGACTGATAAGTTTCCACATCAAACGGCATTTCAAAAGCAAAGAATTCACTTTTGCCCCAAGAATTCACTTTTTACCCTTCTTTTAATGGATATATGAGTATAAGAATACTTAGAGATTTAGGGGACTTACGACTAAGAAAGCCAGAACCCTGCACCATATTAGAACAGTGTAGATCTTTTTGTTCTTGAAAATGAAAGGATGGAAAGTCCACTGCACCATTGACAGAAACAACATGTTACAAGAGAAAATACTAAAACAGAGTACATGGTGCAAAAAAATAGTGTACTGGCAACTGATTTAGAAGGACAACAATTTAAGAAAAGCAAAATAGTAAAGAGAAAGTCCAATAGCTAATAACATGACAGAAATAGGTAAAAAGTAAAAAATCTTACCAAGACAAAAGACAGAAAGATGAAGGTGAAAACTGTCTCACTGACGTAAGCTCTGTCCTGGCCAAGTTCCTGGAGTTTTTCATCAGAAACAAACATGACATAAGCATACAACTTTCACATTTTCACTAGATAGAGGGTAATGACTAATGAGAAACACAAAATAAGCAAAACTAACCGGAAGAAGGAAAAACCCGGCATCCTGAAGTGTTGGTCCTGGCCGATGAATGTAATGAACCCCTCGAGCAGCAAGTCCATGAATGTACTGAAGAAAGAACAACAAACACAGATTTTACATCACAATATCACATGACTCTAAATCGGAGTAAAACAGGACAAAAATCACAGACAAATAAGCCATCAAAGAAACAATTATTAACATAAATTGAAATTCAACAACCATCACATTAACCACTGCAATAATTACTCCACAAAATTGCCAATTAGAAACAGCAAACTATGGTTAGATAGGTAGAGATTATGCTTAATGCTCTTCTAGGTTTAATGTTACAGCACAACACTTGAGCCTATAAGCAGATTGTCCATGCAAACATTCCTTGGGATAGAGGATAAAGTGTTGACTCAACCAGAATGCAAGAAGGCTACCAGAAAAAATTTAGTGCCCCCACCAAATCATTTGCATATAACATATGTATTACAAGGCTGAATTAATGAGATTAAAAATAAAAGAAAAATAAAAATATTAAAAAAAAAAAAGAAGAAAAGAATGGAACTTCAGAGTAGATTTACCCTGATAAAGTCAATGATGTATGCATCAATGGAAACTAGCTTTCACATAACTTAACCAAAGTATTAACTTGTGAAGTACAATAGTTCATATTAGCCCAATCACAGGCCTCCCAATCCAAAAGGCTAGGTAGAGTACACAGTAAATTTGAAAAAAACATAGTTCAAAAGTGATGAAGAATGTACAAACCTGACAAATTAAACCACCAAGTATATACTTCCAATTCTCGACAAGAAGGTTGATCTCTGTTGCAGTTTCTGCACAAACTCTCTTCCAAAGCTTCTCTCGCCCAACAAGCAAAAAAAACCAGAATCAATGAAAAGTTCTTTTTTTAGGGGGGTAAAATCTAACCCAGAGAAAATAAAATCCAGAATTTGAGATTAAGAAGTTTCTTGAAGTAAAAAATAGCGAAAAGAGACTAACCTTAGAAGCCTCGCGACCAATGTAAAGCGACATATCTGCGTATATCTTCACCAATTCTACCACAACATCCATATTACATCACAAACCTACTGTAAAGGTCAACATCACTAATCTTAAACCCTTTTCTTCCCCCAGGAAACAACTAAACTCGATTCCGACAACCCGAACTCGAAACAATTCTAAATCGTCCGCCCACTTCCGGCCGAGAATCAAAAAAATCCCAACCGAACTAAAAATAAGATCTCAATCCCAGGAAGAAGAATAAACAAATAAATAAGCGAATACAGAGGCGGAAAAATCGAAAGTCTGCGGAAAAATCAAATTGGCAATGGGTTTGTAAAGATCGAAACTTTACTGGTGGATTCTGTGTTTGTGCCCTTTCTCTGTCAATATTGGTGTTCTATGCGTCTATACGTGTGACTTTCTCTCTCTAAATTTTTTCTCGTTGTGTTTTCTGGGAGTTGAACACGGAGAGACAGTTGAAACTTGAGAGAGAGAAGAGGGGGAAATTGGGGAGTACTTTTAAACAAAAAAATTTGTTCTTGCGAAAATGGGAGGAAATCAGTAAGTGAAAGAGACCCCATTCTTCTCAATTACGGACTATTTTATTTTCTAAAATTGCATGTGCTGCCGTGCTGTTTTTTTTTTTTTTTTTTTTTTANTTTTTTTTTTTTTTTTTTTTTAACTCTAATAATTTATGTCCCTACTCCCGACCTAACAGAGCGTCTTGAGATGTAAATTATTATGATAACTTTACTGAATGCTAAACCTTTGTTTATTACGCATAAAAACTCCCTCACGTTGAAAGGTTTTTTTCTTTTAAATATAAAAGATGTATTGGTAAATAACAAATATGTTAATTTTCTAAAAATAAAATCCTTTTGTGCTAGTTTTCAGGGTCGGCCTTAGCCGGGGCGACCGCACATGACCTCCAATTTTTGGGGCTCAATTTTTTTAATTATATATAGTTCAATATTTTTATACTTTATAAATATTTTTTTTTAGAATCTATATATTGGTCTTAATTAAAAGTTTAGAAATAATTGACATCGAAATTTGGGTGAATAAATTTGTATTTAAATATGCACGAAAATGTCACTAATTTTAAATTAAACTTTAAAATATATTTTTTTCTTTGTTGAATTTTATGCGTTATATTTAGACAAAAAATTTTATTACTTTTTTATTTTTGTCATAGAATACAATTACTTGAAGTCTATATGAATTTGGACTCAATTATCTTAGTTATATTGATTTTCTAAATCTTCTAAACTTCTATCTTTATATTTTATGTGTTTCTGGATTATGCTTCTTAATTTTATAAACAGATATTCTTTGTAGTGAAATCTAAATGTTAAAAAAAGTCTTTCTTTCATATGTTCTTGTCTCTCTATTATTATCTTTGTGTTTTTCCTATAATATTTAGATTGCAATTTTACTTTATTATATTTAATTAGATTGCATCTCGAAATAAAAATAATGAAGGTCCAAATTAAACTATTAGACAGACCTTGTTCTTAATGGAACAACCCTGCTAGTTTTGTACTAGTTTGTTGGGATTTTTTTAATTATAAATCTCATTATTTCTGAATTATATATATATATATATATATATATTATTTTCAAACTTATTTTTTTAAATCGACTTATTCACTACCTACATAATATAGCTAAGTTAAAAAAATTCTTAATGACACTTATGTTATTATACAGATAATTTGATTGACTTTTAAATATTTGAGTTAATTAAGTCATTAAAATTAATGTCAGGTAAATAACATATTTAGACCAAAACATTGAAAATAATATAGTGTTTTAGCTGTGTAGATGGCATTTATTTAGTTCAAAAAAAAAAAACAAGGTTGCCCTTAATTTTTATTTATATAATAATAATTAAAAATATAAAATGTAAAATCTATTTACTCATGCCTTCATTTAAATCGTATCATAAATGTACAAATTTCTTCTTGAGGTGTCGATCAATTCCACATCAACAAGAGTAGTTTTTAATACGGAGTATTAAATTACTATACATTTTGTCTAAAATATTTTAAGAATAAATAAATAAAACAATGTATTCATATAACACATTTTTCATATTACCCACCTAATAATGAGCAATTATTGTACCAAAAGGTCACTCTACAAAGTACAAACAACTAATATCACCCACTGGACCACTAGTTAAAACAAACTCACTTGGTCACAGTGGTGAAATTTGGGAAGAAAGACCACTGATCGAGTTTCACCGGCGGTAATGTAAGAGCAACCTCTCAAAGTAATGAGGGGCTCATAGCCTTTGTGTTTAGCTGAGTTACCATAATTTACATTCTCCTAGATGTCGTCGTAGCATGGAGCCCTTAGGGTGAAAATTCAACCTTTGGAAAGAAACTAACATAATTCACTATTTACTATATAAAAAATAAATAAATATTTATTATGTCAAAGACCTTGTGGTTTAGTGGCATTCGGTTTACACTCTCACGAGTGGGTTCGAGTCTCAGTGGAGGCGACAGTGGTTACTGGTTAGTAGTACTAAAAAAAAGTACTATTTGTCTAAGATAATATTATTTTTTTAACATTTATCAAGTATTTTACTATCTAACGTATCTTTACATAATTAGCTCACAACAAAATTTCAATGTTCACCAACTTACGAGTAGTTAATGAATATAAAGCATGTAACACTTATCATATTTTATATCATTAGATAAAATATTTGTTAAACATGTATTCTAAATATTATTTTTCCTTCTTTAATTAATATTTGATTAAGAATTATATTCGGCCAATATATATTAAATGTCAGTCTAATGTAAAACTTCTATATATGTCACGGAAATTTAAACAACGTGCTTGCCAACTCAAATGATAGCTAAAACATTTTGGATTTATTACTATTTGTATATCAAATACAAAATTTTTCAATTTATTAAGTCAACTTAAATAATATTTAACTCGATCCCCCAAAAATCTCATCGAACTAATGGACATACAAATTATCAAATATTTACCTTATTTCATACCTGCATGGGCATGGCAAATAGGACATTTGTTCTTTTGTCGCATTGTAACATGGGAACAAATTAAAGTTACTTATATCATATTTTTATGAGAAAAAAAATATCACAAGTAATGAAGTATAAATGAGATAATACAAATCTTTTTTAACTTAATTATATGCCTCAAAAATATTTTGTTTCCCTAAAATTATTCTCCGTGTGTGGAATGTGACTAAACCACATTAGTTATAAGAGGTGATCCATACGGCCCACGTTCATTCTAAAATGTATTAAGTTATCAATATAAGTAGGTTGTTTGACGGCAAAAATATACTTGCTTATAGCCAGCAAACTACGTACATATGAGAGATAAATTGTATTAGGAAGACCTTGTATGATGGATTATACTTAGAGGTTATTAACAATAATCAAATTTATGATCTTAAAAATACGAGCTGAAAATCATGTTTCATCTATCCATCCAAACACCCAATCACCCCAGACTAATAAATTATTTATTATTATTCCATATAAATAAAGGGTGGCGGGAGAGAATTCAATGAACATGGAATGTTAGTCAGTCTGAAGTGGAAAATGATTATGGTCCAACGATTAAATTACAACCCTATTGTCTACAACTAATATTAGTCCACTAATAATGATAAGCACAATTTTTTTTTTCCCAAGGCTATCATTTTATTTGATTCCATTTTTCGTAATTTTAATAATTGAATAGAACGTTAAATCATCTTAAATAAAAATTTGAATTTAAACAGCAAACAAACGTTATAAATAAAGAGTATTTCAATTATTGAATCTTAATTGGATTAATCAAAGTTGAGAGATAATCAAATAATATAATCATGCTTAAAAAATTGAATTAATGTGTTTCTTCCGTTAACGGAATCCAAACATTCGCAACCTAGACAAATGATTGAAATGATGCATTTTGAAAATATTAAAAGAGCAGTGGGAGTGGGTAATAATTAAATAAGAAGTATTTTTTAGGATAGATGAGAATTTTGAAAATAATTTGATTTTAGTTTGTGAAAATTTTGAATGTTTGTTTGGGGGAAATCCCAGAATGTCCCCACCGCTGTCACGGCCGGCAGGCAGACAACGCACTTCGCATAATGCTTCGTCCGGTTGGGTCCAAGTGCCCATCATTAACTTCATCAACTGTTTTAGCCGTTTCAATGGGGTAATTTCATGCTTTAATTAATCATTGATTAATAGAGTTTTTAATGTGACTAATTTAGCCGTTTAGTCGTTTATTACAACACACAACCTTTTATCTTTGTCGACAAAAAGATAAAATTTTCCCGCTTGGTCTCCACAGCTCTCACAACTTATTATTTTTAATATAATGTAACAACGTTGAACTCGCATGGGACAGTCAATACATTCTAAATGTTTTATAGAATTCGTATTAATTTTAGAGTGGTGTTAGAATATCTTTACTAAATTATAATTCGTGCCATATAATTCAAGTTTTAGTTACACTTTTTTTTTATTGAAATTTTAATTATATGAAAATTATTTAAACAAAAAATAATAATAAAAAGAGAGTGGAAATCACGCCGAAAAGGTCCCAATTCTCCGATAAATAAAATATATAAAAATGAAAATGAAAATGCGCCAAATAATTTTGAAGTTTCAAAGGGGATATTGAAAGTAGAGTCAAGAATGGGTTGCCAGGTCAAACCGAGTGGAGGCGTCAACTCCTCAACCTCAATTAATTATATTGACATGAATGATAATGAAAGCTTCCTTAGCTTGGCATTATTAAGCAATGGAGACTATAAGTCTATAATACTTCATTTTTACGTTCAAACCACAAAATTTGAGAAGTACAAATTTGATAAAGAGAAATGTGTGGTTGAAGTTATCAAATTTTTATAAAACTTTACTGCACCATCCCACCATGGTCCCGATGACATTTAGACATTATTTGGTAAAATAGTTAGCTTATCAGTCAATTTTGACTTATTTGGTTAATATTAACTGTTTGACTTGGTTAAAAATTCAATATAAGTGTTTGATTAATCAACGTTTTGTAACTCTAAAATGCTAAAATTTAAAAAATTGGTTAAAACAACTTTTTCAATTATCTTTTTGAGAAAAGAAATTATACCAAACAGCTAATTTATCAAACACTTTTCTATAATCAGCTAATGTTATCAACTAACTAGTCATACCGTCTAACCCTATTAACTAACAGTCATTTACCAAACAGGGCCTTCATCTACTCCATGTGTTTGGTTCGTTAATGAGGCTTGATTGAAATTATTTTTAATTCAATTTTTCATAGGCAAAAACTTGTGTGAGACCGTCTCACCATGAGACGAGTCGAGTCAATGTGAAAATGTGATTCTTATGCGCACAAATGTCATACTTATATGCTCAAATGTAATACTAATCAGGAATAAAAATTTTGTTACTTATAATGGTAAATCTAATACTTTTAAGAGAAAATGTAATACTTTTACATTTCGATTTAAAAGTATTACATTTTTCTGCAAAAGTATTATATTTAAGAGAAAAATTATACTCTGTATAAGTTAGACTGGGTTATTATAAGAAATTCTATTTTTTTTGGTTACTTAGGTGATTCAATCCAGACCTTCCAACACCATTAAATTTTTTTTCCACTGTTGAGTGTCACCTTCAGTCGTGATCCAACTACGCTAACTCTCGAGGGACAGACAGAAACTACATTTATTAACAAATATGAAATGTATTGTTGCAAGATTCTCACGGACGTTATTAGATCTTGAATATTTTAGTAGTTTTATTTTTATGATGAAAAAAACCTGCCGCCACTACATGCACCTTTCATGTACTGTAAAAGTTAGAATCATGTTTATCTACCAAGTACTAACTCAATCTTTTCGGGACAATTTTAGTGCATTTTATTTTACTACGAGTAAATCACAACTGAATAGATTTGAACACTTGTTACTAAATGCGTCACTTTTTCATTATTAAATGTGGTTGATTATTTTTATTGAAAATGCTTGAATACGTTTTAAATGTAGCAGTTAGAGTTTTGGTTAGGTTTCGATTTTATCTTGACTCATCTCATGAGGTAAGATAACGAGAGGGGTGTATCATTTGCCTTTATTATACCATTATTAATACTATGGAATATATAATTCTAGTAATGGCAGTTATGGTACAATATCACTACCACTATGCAGTTACTTCCACCATTACAATAATTTTATACATAGCAAATGTATATTTAAAAGAAATGGTACGTTTACGACAAGTAACGTACATGTCTTTTTTATTTGTCCTCATTGTTTCTATAAAAATTTCAAAAACTTTATATATAGAACAAATGTATATTTAAAAGAAAAGCTCGTTTGAAAAAACCAAACATATTTATATTAATTACATCTGTTTTAATCAAATACAGAAATACATAAATCTA
This sequence comes from Ipomoea triloba, assembly GCF_003576645.1. Classification (NCBI taxonomy): domain Eukaryota; kingdom Viridiplantae; phylum Streptophyta; class Magnoliopsida; order Solanales; family Convolvulaceae; genus Ipomoea; species Ipomoea triloba. The sequence continues at coordinate 5,665,099 of NC_044930.1, forward strand.
ACAATATTGCCTAAAATAATCCGACATTAATTATGTGAACTAAACGATCATTTAATGTGCTATCTTTTTATTGAATATGTAAATTCCTTATTAACTAAAAATAGGGTCAACCAATTTATATTAATTCATGAAAACCGCCATTCCCACTAGAAAAATATTCTCAACAATGATTTTTTAGAAAGGTAGATCATAATAGCATTTAAGACACTACCAACAAATCTTCTTTTTTAGAATGGTAGATCCTATTTTAAATTCAAATATTTTCTTTCTACAAACTAGCACCACTAAGGCAGTAACTCAATAGCAACCAAAAATGAATTAACAAAACTTAAATTCAGTCTAACCAAAAGTAGTATCTACTACGTAAACCTTGCAAACTATAATAAGTATTTAGATAATTATTTTTAGAAAAGTGCAAACATTAATTGTAATGCTAACTATAATTAACTTCTCCTATATAATCTTGTATTGATATACTTTGCATTACTTATTTAAATACAAATATTGGACCTTAAATTAATCGTGCAATGTGCGTGTAAAAACTAGTGTACTATATAATATAAAACTACAAAGTACACCAATTCTTAAATTAAACTTTTACATATTATAAAGTACATACGATGTTGAGTGCACTTTTACACACACACACAATATATATATATATATATATATATATATATATATATATATATATATATATATATATATATATATATATATATATGTTTATTTATTTATTTATTTGTACTTTTGCAAGGAGTAATTTTAAATTTGTACACTATTCTTTGAGTATACCTTTACACATGATAAGATACATTTTGTAAATTTGTATAATACATTTTTATTTTAGCACGTTCTCGCCTAAAACTCCCCTTAAGTTACTATTTAGATATACAAATATACTCCGGATAAGTAAATTAAAATAAATAGTATCAAAATATTCGAACATAAATATCTCAGCCCACTTCAGGAAATTTAAAAAAAAAAAAAAAGTCATAGTCAATACAAAAAGCATTGAGATTATAATAGCCGACCTGTGATCATGCATGACGGCATCCCACGATATTTAAGCAAATTGCTATATCTGAATTCCTTAGATTTTTTTATTTCTTTAATTTTACAATTTTTTTTAAAAAAAATATGTGAATAGGAACCTCTCCTTCTAGAGGTAAAATGGCTCAAGAAGGAAGAGTCATAATACATTTTTCTTCTTACCACCAATCACTTTCTAATAATATTCCCTTGTCTTGTCATTATTATTTTAAATCATGTTTTATTTTTATTTAATTATTGCATTTTTTATCATCGCATTATGGAGCTTATAATTTATAGGTATGTAATAATTTTTTTTTATCATTTTGTAATAAGAGAAATTGATATCTTAAATTTATAAATCACATATCGAAAAAGGTTATTGATAAAAACAATTTAAATTAAACCCAACAATTTGAGATAATTGATAAACTAGTTCAACTGTAAGATAGAATGATAGACCTTATAAAGGATACACCACATATGCACAAAAAGTAGAAAATTAAAGAAAGAAATATGAAACTAACATTTTGAATAAAATAAATTATACTTATCAACACAACTACTTTTCATTAGTTTTAAAATTTTAATACTTTGGTGACTTTGCAACATAATATTTGAATTTGATAACATTTTGTGATTACTTTAATTTTCTTGTTGTTCATTATGTAAAGTCAAATACTCGTTGTCTAAAGTCAAATACTCAAATAGTTAACATATACTTCTATTTAAATAACATATATATAACGTCTATTTATATTATATTGAATTCAAATTTAGAAGATAATATAATATTAGCAATAGATACAACAAGTATTATATATCTAAAATAATAATATTAAATTCTAAATATAACTTAATGGCAAAGTTACACCTATTTTTAAACAATAAATTATCAAGTATATCAAAATTAAAAAAAAATAAAAATTAGTCAGATAATATTATCAAAAGAAATGTAATAAGACCTCACATATAGGAGAGGAATTTCGTGCCACAAACTATAAGGTCATTGGTGTATATATATATATATATATATATATTATACATTAAAATTGTGGTTTAAAACTAGTCAAATGGTCAATGGTCGTTACTGCCAACGAGCCGGCTCGTTGGTGAGTTGGAAGAATCGCTAGGAAACGAATCTTGTAAGCGGCGGCGGCGGCTTCAACGTGACTACGACGTGCGGCTGAGCCATGCTGGAATTGGGTAATGGGTGCAATATTGCAAAATTCACTTGTATGTAATGAATAAAGACAAATCAGCATATATGAACAAAATAAAAACAATTAAATCTGGCATTATGATTATGTCACATGTGGCCCAACTATTTAAGGCCCATACCAATATTTTTTTTTTTTATATTGAGAATGCTAATTTTATTCTAAGTACATATTTATTCTTTTAGTGTCCGTTAATGTTTTTCACTATTTTATATGTAATTTAATTTATGTAATTTTATTAGATTTGTAGTGCTGTATATATTATATTTGTGTATGTCTTACATAGGGGTGTGCAATACCCAACCCACCCGAAAAATCCGACCGACCCGTAATCCGAAATTGAGTACGAAACGGGTGTCACTACCCGATTCCATCAACCGACCCGTTAATTGGCTTGAGTGCGGGTGTAGGTTATCGGGTAGGGTTGAGAAATATCCTCCCCGAACCGTCCGAATACCTGATTACATATATACACATATTATATAGATATATATACGACGTCGTATGATGTGTAATATATATATACTCCTTTGTTCAGAGGGTGCCAACCCTAGGTCATTTGTGCTCTTTCTGCGCAGTCGCGACTCGCGACCTCTCCTCTCTGGCTCTTTGTTCTCTTCTCTGAGACTCTGAGAGTCTGAGTTCTCTCAATTCTCACTTCTCAGTGATCTCACTTCTCAGTCTCAGTCTCTCTCGAGTCTTTTGTTCTCTCAACTTTCCGGTGGAATTGTGGAAGCCCTTAACGCCGTTGCAACTGTCGACTTGAAGCCGGTGGAAGCCCTAAAACTCCGGTGAGGCTTTTATCTAAAAAAAAATAGAGAGTAGACTCATTAGAGACTGAGTCTTTGACTCTTTGAGCCGTTTGAGGTATGCCGGAACCCTAGTTCATAGATTTTTATTGTTATTGTATTGTATTACTGGTGTTGTGGATTTGTGTTTGATATGTGAATATGTGATTCTGTAGTTCTGTTGCTATGCCTTTGATATGTTATTCTGTTATGATATACTGATTACATTGAAATTAGGGTTTGCCCTAATTCAATTTAAGTGTGGAACTGTGGAAGCCCTTAATTATTGCTATGCTTTGATCTGTTATTCTGTTATGATATACTGATTACATTGAAATTAGGGTTTGCCTTAATTCAATTTAAGTGTGGAACTGTGGAAGCCCTTAATTATTGCTATGCTTTGATGAGTTTGATCTGCTATTCTGTTATGATATACTGATTACATTGAAATTAGGGTTTGCCCTAATTCAATTTAAGTGTGGAACTGTGGAAGCCCTTAATTATTGCTATGCTTTGATGAGTTTGATATGCTATTCTGTTATGATATACTGATTACATTGAAATTAGGGTTTGCCCTAATTCAATTTAAGTGTGGAAGCCCTATTATCCCCTAAATGATGAACTTTCTAACTTTGTAAGTTCTGAAATAAAAAATAAGTTTATGAAATTTATGGACCCTTAAATCAGTTAAATGTGTACCTCAGTATCTGTGTTTGTGTACCTCAGTATCTGTTTTTTACTGTATGAGTCTAGCTGTATAACTATAAGTGTATAACCACACTATACTGACTTGATCTTTTTTTCCATACTGATTTCTAATACACATCTCATCTGTAAAGATGGAGAGTATTAGTTTGTCTGGGCAACCTCCTCCTATACTATCTAGTGAGGAACTTACTGGGGTGGAAGCAGAAGCTGTGGAGAGAAATCAATCTCAGCAGCAAAATGTGCCTCCTCCTCAATCTGTTCCTTCAAAAAAAAGAAAGGAGGTTGAAACCAGATCCCCGGTATGGGATCATTTTGAGAAGGTCAAAGACAGTAGTGGAGTGGTTATGCATGCAAGGTGTATTTATTGTGCAAAATTATATGGTGGTCAGTCAAAAAAGCATGGCACATCTTCCTTAAGGCATCAATCATATGCTTAACTGCCTAAAGAATCCTCACTCCAAAGATGTTAGACAATCTCTGCTAACATTTCAGCCTGTGGTTAGTCCTAGTCCAGAGACGGGGGTTAATGTGGGGGTCTTAACTACTTGGGTGTTCAATCAAGATGCAATTAGGAGGGCCCTAGCAGAAATGATACTCATTGATGAGCTTCCTTTCAGATTTGTAGAGGGGCAGGGGTTTAGAAAATTTATTCTTGTTGCATGTCCTAGATTTAAGATCCCATCTAGATGGACTATAAGTAGGGATATTTATCAGATTTTTTCTGATGAGAGGGTAAATCTGAACAAACTATTTAGGACTTCCTGCCAAAGAGTTAGTATCACAACTGATACTTGGACTTCTGTCAAAAGGATAAACTATATGTGCATCACAGCACATTTTATAGATAACCAATGGAAGCTACACAAAAAGATCATATCATTTGTCCCTGTCACCTCACATAGGGGGGAATACATTGCCAAAGCCTTAGAAACCTGTCTTCTAGAGTGGGGGCTAAAAAATATATTCACTGTGACTGTTGACAATGCCTCTAGTAATGACACTGCTATGGGTTTCTTCAAAAAGAAGTTGCTGTCTTGGGGGGTTTCTTCTGTGAAATGCAATTATGTGCACATGAGATGCATTGCACATGTCTTAAATTTGATTGTCCAGGATGGGTTAAAGGATGTATACAGTTCTGTAAAGAAGGTGAGGGATGCAGTTAGATATGTGAGAAATTCTCTTGCTAGGCTAAAAAAGTTCAGGGACCTTGCTGATTTAATAGGGGTGGAAGCCAAGTCTAGTTTGACTCTTGATGTACCAACTAGATGGAACTCAACCTACTTGATGCTTAAGAATGCAGTCACATATCAAAAGGTATTTGAGGCCTATGAAGAAAATGATAGTTCATTCTCCACTGATTTAGGTGAATCTGTCCTAGATTTTATGGATTGGTATTCTGTTGAGCATATGGTGAAGTTGCTTAAATGTTTTTATGAGATGACCCTAAGGATTTCTGGTTCTCTGTATGTGACTGCCAATAATTTCTTCTCTGAAATTTCTGACTTGTCTTGCATGCTGTCTGAAATGGTGGAAGCTGAATCTGCCTCTGTTAATCTGATGGGTTTAAATATGAAAACAAAGTTTGAGAAATATTGGGGTGATCCTGATAAAATGAATGCCATCATTTTTTATGCAAATATATTGGATCCAAGGGATAAAATTGCATACATGCCATACCAGTTCACACAACTATATGGTGATGATAAGGGAGAATCTTGTTTCAAAAATGTTTTAACTGGTCTGAAGAATTTGTTTGATGACTATGTGCATGGTTCATCTGTCAGTGTTGATTCTGCTACTGCTGTCACTGGTACATCCCAGTCCCACTCTCAATCTGTCACCATTGGTAGACCACAGTCTAAACTGAAATCTCAGTTAAAAAAGCAAAGAGCAGAGATTGGTGAGTTGGGAGGCAAAAAAACTGAGCTGGAAATCTATCTAAGTGAGGAAATTGTGGAGGATGAAAATCCTGATTTTGACATTTTAAATTGGTGGAAGATCAATACTAGTAGGTTTCCTATCCTCTCCCAATTGGCTAGGGATGTTCTTGTTGTTCCCATTTCAACTGTAGCCTCTGAGTCTGCTTTTAGCACTAGTGGGAGAGTGCTAGATGCATTTAGGAGTTTATTAACTCCTAGAATAGTGGAAGCACTTGTGTGTGCCCAAGATTGGATGAGGTTGCCGAATCGACCCATCTCAGTAGAAGAAAATCTGGATGAAGTGGAGAGATTAGAAACAGGTAACTACTAGCTACTAAACTACTAGTTAACTTCATTTTCATTAGATAATTTTTAAAATCTGATTGTCTCATTTTTTGTTTGCAGAACTGGTGAGTGGCAGTGGAGCTGGGAGCAGTGAAGTTGGTTTATCACTTCCCACAATTGTTGTAACTAGCCTACTCCTCTTAAGCCTTAACTTATTCATTTATTCTTGTCTTTTTTGTTCAATTGACTTGGTTTGAACTGTAAGGTGTTGGAAACTTGGACAGTTGCCAATTGGCAAAATGGCAAGTGGCTGGGCAACTATTATTTGTTGCTGCCATTTTGCAATTTGCCAGTTTGGACTGTTGGAACTTGGAACTATGAGGCAAGAACAAATGGATAATTTGCAAGTTGCAACAGGTTTGAATGTTAGGACTTAGGAGTCCTAAGTTGATGGTATCATGGTAATAATGTATCTCTCACTCTCTTGTCTCTGCTGCCTCTCTGAATTTATGTTTATCTCTCTACTTCTATCCTTGGCAATGATGATGCTTCCACCAATAGTCTGAAAAAAGAAAAGGCTATGGGTTGGTATGTTGCACTGAGTAGTGGGTATAACTCAACTACTCAAGTAGCAATTTGCCCTCATTCCTTGTTTTGACATGAAAGCTAAAGCATGCTGAGCCATTCCTTGTGTTTAAATAGTGTACTTTTTAATTTTCATTATGATTTATTAATTGTGAGTTGTGACTTGTGAGTTGTGACTGATTTGTTTAAGTTATAACTTTTCATTAGGAGGAAGATGAGGAATAGCAGATTAGCAGATTCACTATGTGTAGTTGTACATTTCTACTTCAGTTTTTGAATTTTTGTCAGTTCACCTTCACAGAATATCAGCTACACTTAGTTCAATACTTCAGTTAGTTGGTTACTTGATGCCCCTAGTTGGCAAAGATTGGACAATTTGGTGACTGGAGTCACTTATTATGTAATTTTGTAGTTTGTTACTTATGCAAAATATGTAATTATGTAGTTTATTTAGTTAATTTGCCACTTAATTTTGTATATTTGCAGTTGTAACTTGTAAAATGGCCATATGGTTTAACTAGGTCACTTATTTTAGTTATTTACTAAGTTATTTTGTCCTTTAAGTCTTAAACTTGTATAATGTACTTTTGTAATTTATTATATTTGATGAAAATCAGTGTTATTTTTTTATTTTCGAAATTATTACGAAAACCGCAATACCCGACCGAAACCGAACTTTAAAAAACCGAGTGGATTTTCGATAATTATATGGCGGTTAGGGTACTAAAATTGTTAACCGTTAACCGAATGGTTTCCATCTTTGTATAACCGAACCGCCCATACCCGACCGATGCACAGGCCTAGTCTTACATGTGTGTGCGCATATTATCTGTAGTATATATAGTAAAGATATATTAGATATTTTAAAAAGTGTCATGGGAAAGTTTAAACAAACTAAACAAGTTAATTGATTTTTCTTGTAAAATTATTCTCATTAAATATATTCTTAAAAAATACTTTTTTTTTTTAAATTTAATTGATAAAAAAAGTTCCAAATCCCCTCTTAATGGCAACTGATAATGGTGTGCTAGGATACCACTTTACTGTTAATTTACCTTGAATTTCTAAAATTATCCTGTATTCCAATCGAAGTTTGCAATTATTAGCCAACTATTAGCTATAACTAGATTTGGACATTGGTTAGCTTTTACTGAGTATTCTAGGACACCACTTTACCATAGGTGCCTATGTTGTTCCTCCAAGATAAATATAGGACCCTAACCTAAACAAACCTCCATCCAAGGCCTAAATCAGGCTCAAACTAGTCCAAACCATTGAAACTGGCATGATCCACATGGCAATATAGGGCAAATTATGGCGTAGGCCACTCTCCAAAACAACATAATGTATATTATGTATTAAAATAATGAAAATTTTTAAGTAAGATAATGCACATTATGTGTTGAAATATGCATTATGTGTTAGAATAATGTATTTTATATGTTAAAATAATGTACATTATAAGTTATAAAAATGTATATTGCCGCGGGTCGCGTGAAAAAAGATTGCGCGAAACGACGCCGTTTTTGGACTGTGGTTTACACAATTGTGTGAACACAATAACTATTGGTAATATAGACCATTTATAAATGTTCATTTTTAATATACTGAAGGTTAATTTTTAAGTATCTAAAAATGAATACTTAATACATTAAAAACCAACCTCAAGAAAATAAATATCCAACATACTAAAAATAAACATGTAAATCATAGTCTAACTTACAAATAGATTATGGTCCACAACCTGCAACCTTCTGCACTCGACCCAAACTACCATATTTGCAATTTAAGATTGGAGTCACATAAATGAAGTAACAAATATTGGTAGAGTATTTGGTAATAAATTTGAAGCCAATTAGTTGAAACTGATATACACTTACCTGCTCTTTAACTAAGTACCCAAAACATAATTTTTGATAGACAAAGTTTTGGGATTTGATAGGGGAAAAAGGAGCTTTATAACTGTGGCAATGCAGTATATACTCACCTGTTGGCATTTGTTGATAATCCAAATTGAAGACAAACACCAATCATCTCAATATATGCTTTCTCAACTATACTTTTATCATCCTAAATTAAAGAACATAAAGAAAAGGAAACTAGATTCTTCCAACTGGCGAAAGAGGTGGAGAAGGGACATATCTTGCAGGCCCTTGCCCTTGGATTGTGGTTGATGAAGCTGAGATAATCTTTTTCTGCTTGGGCACTTTCAAGATATGGGATAGTTTCTGGCTAGTTAAAATGGCGACGCATGCTGAGAATGTTTCGAGCAAAGTGATTGATGCGTCGTATTGTACAGAATAGAGTCCATTCTTCAATGGTGACAGACAAAACACAGGTTCCTTCTCCTGGTCTCCCCTCTGCTCAGACATGAGAAAATCATGGCATTATCCATTTTGAGACAAGTTATCGAAAGGCAAAGAAATGGAAGGATAACAGCTAAAAGTTTAAACTGATAGTACTCATAGTAGCGTGGTTATAGTTAGATACCTGAACGAAAAGAGATATAGAATCTTGGTTGTCATGGTTTTTTCCATCGCCAGCTAGAACTCGTAACTTGCAGCCAATGTCCCACCCTCCACAATCACACGATCCACCGGATCTCCATCTTTCAATCAGTGATGAAGGTGCACCTTTATGTGGCAAGCCATGAATAGCACCGGGAAGGATAACTACGATGTCTCCTTCGTTATGTTTCATCGTTTGGTTCCTGACCATAATGGCTGCAAGCTCTCTGTTTGGCAAGAACTCGGGTGTTTGCTTGTCTCCCTGTCCCAAATCAACACTGTACAAGACAGATTCTCTCACAACAGATTCATCCTCGCGATCCTCTGAGTTTGGGTTCAAGACACGAGAGCTAGAAACCTTCATCATACCGATGATGTTATAACCAAGTCCACTGCACTTCTCTTTTGATCCCTGGCCTACCCAACCCCCGGTTTTCTTTTTTATTACAGAAACCTTACAGAAAGAATAAATCAGACAGCCATCTCCCTTGCCAGATGTTGGCAATTTTTTGACAGCAGCAGCTAAAATGTCGTTTCCATTATTCGCAACAAATTTAAAGAATGGGAGTCCTTCTTTACACATGAGATGCAGAAGAGCCTCAGAAGTCGACAGCTCATGCTTCTTCGCAGAAACATTTTCGTTGCTGTTTGTTGTAGGCTTACTAGTCTTGGCAGAATGAATTCTCTTGGATCTCACTAGGGGGTTTAACAACCTCCTCAGAGGGCTAGATCTCCCACCGCCACTACCATTTGCCTTGTCTCTCGTATCACTATCCATAAAATGAGAGGTACAATTCTCAGAACTCAATTCTGGAAGTACTGAAGTCTGTTTAGAGGTGAAACTTATGCTCAACCTACCAAGACTGAAGCTAAACTTTCGATTATGTGATAGATGCCTTCCTTCCAAGGCAGGCTGTCCAGCAATATCCAGATCCATTTTTTGGGAAGTCTCAAATGAGTCCAAGGATGTGAGACTAGGTTTCTTCTTTGAGTGACGCTTAGCTTCAGTCTGAGTAGGTAAAGTTAGCATGTCATCTTGGCTATGACATGGGAGAAAATCTGAATTTCTGCGATGAGCATATGAGTTCTGTTGTTTCCTTCCAGATTTGCTGCTACTTGACTCGTTTATAGGCAAGGAACATGAAAGTCTAGTGGGATAGAGTTCTTTATAGTAAGGTTCCTGAGAAAAATAGCTACCAGAATCTCTATTCTTCTCTGGCTCTACTGAATCGACATTGGAAAGTGTTCTTGATTCTGAAATCTGAGGAATTCCTGAATAACTCCTACGAGAATGTTTGGCCTTGGGTGAAAGGTTAACCATCTTTTGAGGCTTAGGAGCACAATTTTGAGGAGCAAGATTGTCTTCATTGTCTGTGTTCATCTTACTTGTACCAATTCTAAGCTTTTTTTCTTGAGATGAAGACATGGCACAAACTTTAGGAGGCTTGCCAGTCACAACAAGAGAATCACTCCCAGCAGAAGATGATTTTCGGTGACTTCCTGCAGGCATACTCTCATTCAACTTCCAATTCTCCAGACGTTTCCAGTCAAGAACTCCGAAATTCAAAGCTTTTTCTTGGACACTTCTTTCATTCTCTGCTCGCTGGAGATACACGGGCAAATTCGACATGTGTTTCACAAGCTCATCGCCTTTGCTGCTAACACTCCCTATTTGGAAATTCTTGGAAGTTTTCAGCTGGACCAAATGTGCATTCACAGCATGCACTCTCACTTCATGACGCTTATCAATACAAGGTTTGCTGGAAGGGAATTCATGCCTGTCATGAAACGTAGAAGCTCGATTTACTTGCAATTCATCTGATATGTCTTGCTGCCCAGAAGTCCTTCCACTAGTTCCTAGACTGTATCCCATACTCCAAACACTAGATAAACTCTCTTTGCTGAATTTCATCTAGGAAGGTATGACATCAAATATCCCATGCACCCATGCTTCACATATATTCTTTCCTTCAAAAGATGATAAAGTACAAGTTAGATACATTTCACATACAATAAAGTAACTATCAGTCCCCTTTACCAATCATCACTGTACGTTTACTCACCAGAGAAATGATTTACTTCTTCTTCTTTTTTTTTTAATTCTTTTTTTTTTTTTTTTTAGAGAGAAATGGAAAACTGAAAAAACAAAAGTGACTAAAAAGCATGTTGAGGAGGTGATCTGTTAGGTAAAAAGAGTGAATAGTATTGAACTAAAACCAAATATTGTTCAGTTCTTTGGGTGAAAGAAGAGTAATCAAATTCAAAGAGGCCAGAGACAAATCCATTAATATCACAGCACATATCAGATTGACAGAAATGAAAATTGCCACAAACAATAACTAGAAAAATATGAACTAGGATGAACCTGTGCTGCTAACTTACAATAAGATGACACGGAAAACTCGCAGATACTACTGAAGGTGTGCATTAAGTAAGCCTCGTCTTATGACCTTAGCTGACAAAGAACCACAAGTTGGTAAACCAGCCTTGCTCATCGGCTCAAACCAAGAAAGCCAATAGACTGCTCCTATTGGGATTGAACTTATAACCTTTTGGACCAAATCAATTGCCTAAACCATCTGTCTGGGATTGCCCCTCCTATTCACTACTACTAAAGTTAAAACCAGAATAAGAATACCATCAACCAAGAGAGTTCACATATACAAACAGAAAACTACAAAAGCACATGCGATTATTGAATGCTCATTAGGACAAAGAACATCAACGCGGTTTACATACAAACAGGAACAATAAATAGAAGCATTTCTTGCCCAACTAGACCCACAGTACCCCCTACAATATCCACCAACCAAGTAAGCAATAAGTCAGAAATAATCCCCCCTTCCCCAATACCTCCGACCCAAATCAGTTCATACAAGGATGAAGGTTCGATCTTTCTCCAAGATTAAAGCACCCAACTGGAAAATAACCACACCCGGAACAAGAAACTTAATCAAGAATGAACACAGCAACAATTAGCAGACTGTAGAGTTCAAGAAAATAAGAGAACTGAGCTAAAAGTGAGCCAAGAAGTGTAGTAATTAAAAAAATATGAAGCCAAAAGCAGTATCCTATTGAAAACAAGTTTTAGAATCATTACTTTTGTGACTGAAGTATGACGAAATGAAGCTTGGGGAGAGAAATGTGCTTACACTAAACGCGAAGAAAGGAATTGCAGGGGGGAGTTCAGAGCAAGAACTCTTCTTGGGATTTACACAAACGCGTATCCTTCAGAGCCGGAAAAGACAAGGAATCAACAAACATGGCGGCATTGAGGGGGATAGAAAGAGAGAGAGATATGGAGAAATACCCGCGAAACATATACGACAATGATGATCATAACAAATGGAGAGAGATTGAGGGGCGTTTCATTTTCATGTTTCAACCGAACCGAACGGTTAAAAGATTGAGAGAGGCCGAGCCGCGGTGGAGGTGGGCCAGGAGGAAATGGGGTCCACCGATTGTCAACATTTCAAAGTTGACTGTGGGCCCATGTCTGGCCCACCTATCCTGGATTCCCTCTATGTTATTGGGCGATTCTGTTCAGTTTTCAAGTCTGTCTTGGGCACGGGATGCTGCATGGGCTTCTAAGCATCATGTGAATATATATTCTTAGTCTTAGTGTATACCACCTTGCCATCTTGTTTTCATTATCATACGCTGCGTTTAATAAAGTTATAAACTTGTGTGTAGGGTGCATGGTGGACCATGATCATGGTTGATATTGCAGTTGTATTGAAAGGGAACTGCAGTTGCACGGAACAGAGACCGTTTCATCCGTCTGGAATTGCAGTTGTGTTAAACTGATACTGCAGTTGTGTTAACGGATGAAATGACCTATGTACCGCGCAACTGCAGTTCTCTTTCAACACAACTGCAGTATTAGTTCAACACAATTGCAATATCAGCCATGACCATGATTCACAATAAAAAAATATACTTACATGTCTGCTCAATTGAATACATTATAGTTCTTTGAATATACTTACATATAAAAAATAGTGAGAATGAGATGAAACTCTGCTCAATTGAATACACTATAGTTCTTTGAATTGGTTCACCAATCAATAAAAAATATATTTTAAACAAGAGAAGTAGGCTTTCCAAATATTAATTATCCTTACATGTCCCACATTTTCTTTTCTATCATTTTTCATTAATTCCAACTCTTTTTTTGGTCTCATTTTCTCAAGGGCGGTGGACGGGTCGAATGACATGGAAACCATTAACTTTGTCTATGTACAATGGTTGAAATTATTAAATGTTATATAGTAGTGTTTTGTCTATTAGTATATAGTCCTCTAAAAAATGAGTCATTGTCAGCGTGGCATATTTTGGACATTTTGTGAAAAGAGGTAGGAAATGTGCCATGGCATATTGCTTCAAATAATCGGAAATAGCAATGGCACGTTCTTTCATGTGTATACCACTAGTCCTCATGTCTCTTTGCTTTAAACATAAAACACTTCACATAAAACCAACATATTGTAAAGAATATGTAAAAGATGCATCTTAACCTTAAATTTAGGCAGACAACTTTGAAACTACGCCTCAAATTTCTAGGAATAAAAAAGTCAATAAAACTAGTAAAGTGTTATTGGTGGTATTTTTCCTAAAGAATATGTAAAGATACATCTTAACCTTCAATTTCGGTAGACATAACTTTGAAACTATGCCTAAAATTTCTTGGAATAAAAGAGTCAATAAAATTAATGAAATCACTACTACAAATAACTCTTTTAACGTCGATTATTTGAAAAATGCGACATCAATTTTTGTACAATGTCATTCTGACCAACATAATAAACAAATGAAACATCGGTTCTAAAAAAGCAACATCATTTTTTTTTTAAATTTTAAATAGCGTGACATCGATTTTTACCTAATAACGGATGCCGTAATAATATATTAAATAAAATATAGACATATCACGTTGGTTATTGAACATAATCGATGTGATATCTTATTTTAAAAAATTTTTAAAATATACGACGTCGACTCTATTAAAGAACCGACATCGTATATGTTATATATATATATATATATATATATATATATATATAACATACCACGTCGGTTTTATTTAATAACCGACGTTGTATGTTATTGTGAAATAAATTAACAGTAATTCCTAAAATTCGAAATATATTCACAATAATTCATAAAATTTGAAATATATTAATAATAATTCTTAAAATACACAATAAATCTTAAAATTAGAAATATGATAACAATAATTCTTAAAATTTAAAATATATTTAAAAATAATTCTAAATATATTAAAATAATTATTTTCAACTCATAAAAATTCAAAAATTAAAACAATATTTCAAAAAAGATATAAAAACTCACAATGAAGGAGGTGGCGACGGTGGCGTGGCGAGCGGCGAAAGGCTATGGCAGTGAGAGGAAGAGAGGTGCCGGTGATGGCAGCGTACGATAGTCGGCGGGGGCGGCAAGAAGACCGTGATTTATTCCTTTTCATAATCTCCCATTAAAAAATTGTGCCTTCTCTCTTTCTTTTCATCATTAATGCGCTTGTCAATGACAAATGCTCTTGGGGTATGGTTAGATCCTTCTAAGGTGCACTCTTTATGTTAGATGTACTTTAAGGTGTGTATTTGGTAAATTATACTCTTGTGTAATAATCCACTTCACAAATTATATAGGAGAAATAAATATTACTAGAAAAATTTTGTGCATCGTGATTTGACCAAGAAAGTATGATATTAACAAAAATCAAATTTATAACATTTTGATATGAAAATTATGCTCAGCCCATTACAAATTATATCAGATAATACAAAAGATATCAAAAATATTTTCCGAATTATAATGAAGGAATTGCCTTTTGTTTGGTAGTGAATGATTTTGGCGCCAAGAGAATCTAATGGTAAAAAATGGGAATCTAATTACTCCCTCTGTCCCATTTTATCTGTCTTACTTACTATTTATTGGTCAAACTAACTCCTTCTTCTTTGTTTGTTTTCTTTATCATTTTTTACTTATTTTTAAATTTGATTTTTTGTGTTTAATAATACTTTCAGTGTAGTTTCTAAATATATAAATTTTGTATATTAATACTAAATTTAATATTATGAAAAATTGAGTTAAAAATAACTTCAGTCACGCCTCGTTAACCAAATCAGACACATAAAATGGGACGGAGGGAGTAATATATTTAGACTATCACCCTACCAAGATAAGGATTTCATTGCTCGCATGTCAAATATGCACTCCTTAATTGATGTTGAAAAGACCAAAATAGAATAAAAATAAATCTGCGTGCCACTCTTTTCTTTTGAAGGGAAAGATGTTTTTTCATATCAAAATCTCTATTAGTATATTAAGAATCTTGCTTTTAATTATTGTAATCCTCTATATATTATACATAGTACATAACACAAGATTTAAAGAGAAAGTGCTCATAATTACGGATAACGTTATAACATCATCTTAATAGTATTTTATTTGTTTATGAAATAATGGTTCATTAGAAAACAATATAATGTTTTCCAATTATGGGTACTAATTATGGTGCAAGTTTAATAGACTAGTTATGATCATTATGTTGTGGTTTGTAACAAAATTGAAATAACAATTTTCATTACGGAGCCTATAATAATAACATGTAAGCTATACAAGTCCTTTCACAATTACAGCATATATATATACCTGCGAAACAATCTCTCCACATGCTAAAGTTTATATACAGTTACGATGGGAGGTGACTCGATTCTATCACTTCCGCTATTAGATTAGATTAATTTGCAATTTTAATTTACATGTAAGCTACATGCATATAATTTTGTATAACAAAAATTAAAGGATGGTTGGGATTGTAGATGGCAGGGTAAAAGAGAATGTTGCATGCCTGTCTAGAATGTGAAATGAATAATCATTCCCCTTTATGAACTTTTGAGGATTTCTTTTTGGCAATTTTAATATAATGTTGGAGTGCATTCGTGTCTGTCTGAGTCATTCATTAGATCAAGGTTGTGGGCGAATCTGTTGTTAAAAGCTAAGGGCTAAGAATCAATTAATATACTATATATGCTTAGGAGCGGCTAAGACAAAATGATTACGAAATTGAGTGATTAGCTGAAACTTTTGTTCATTAATTAAAATCCAGGCCACTCTCGCTTAGCTAGCTTTATTAATTAAAGTGTTAAAACTATTTAAGTCTAAAGTCCACTAATTAAAGCCCTCATAAGGTCAAAATTTATTGGAAAAAAAAAATTCAGATGGGGTATTATATAGGAAAAAGAAAAGCATTTTTACTCCTTTGTTTGTTGTCGTCTGTCCTTTTAATTATTTATTGTGAAAAATTATTACAGAATATATCTTTAAAGTTGTAAAATTATGACGCTATGGACCATGATCTACATTGTAAGGTAAACCACTGACATATAATAAGCTCATTGTTAGCATATTATAGGCTCATTTTTATTGTATTACAAGTTGATTTTTAATAAATTTATTATATTTTGATACATTTTTATTTTTAGCGTACTGTAAATTCATTTGATGTATTACCTAGCAATGAACCTATAATATATTAAAAGTTAACGAACTGTATTAGTGATCCGCCTTACAATAATATAGACCATGTTATATTGTATAATTGCCGTAATCCACCATGATCTTCAATTTCATTTTTATCCAGTTGACATAGTATAGGTCATAATAATAATCTGGTCATGAATCTAATGTGTAAAGCCCATTTTTAAAGACAAACAATCCGGTCTATTGTTGTCTGCCTATAACATAGGTTATAATAATCTGGTCATAAATCTAATGCGTAAAGCCCATTCTTAAAAACAAAGAATCCTATTTGTTGTCCGCACATCTAAGTCATAATAATATGTTTCATAAATCTTATAAGTAAAAGCACATATTTGCAAGCAGTTAAAACAATCCTACTGATTTGATTACGTACAATTTGTTTGAAGTTATATATATCTTACATTTTAATTCTTCAAAGATAAGAAGTGTATACAGGCAAATTATACATGGACGACGGTTTATTACTATAATCCTGCAAATTCATTAAAAAAAACCATTGACATAGTTCATTATTATAATATTATAAATTTATTAAAATGATATCAACTCACCAATTATCACTTAAATATATTATTCTCTAATTTTTTGTATGAATAAAATCAATGTTACAAAATATATTATTAAAAATATCTTGTTGAGTTTTTTTAAATGATACTCATATTAATATAAATTTCAGTATATTATTTCAATAATTGTGTGATAAAATTATAATAGTGACATAATGAACATGTAGCCTTGAGATGGATGATTAATTAGAAAGTAACTTGCTTTCCATTTGAGCTTTAACTGTTTAATTTACTGACGAAGTAGTAGTATTGATAGAATTAATTATTTATATTGTAAAAAGAGTTAATTCCAAGAATAATCGCTTAAGTATTGACAGTTATCAATTTAGTTAATTATAGGAATGGTACATTATCAAAATAAAAAATAAAAATTATAGGAATGATACAATGATTATTGACATTTATCAATTTTTATTTTCGACTTTCAATTGTACCATAAATGGTCAATTGACTACTGACTTTACCAATTTCAACAACAAGCTAATTTTTTCCCATTATTACTCTTAAATTTAATGTTTACTAAATAGATATTTAACTGTAATACCAATTTGAAACAAAATCAATAGTCAATGAACCATTTATGATCAAATTAAAAGTTGAGATTATACCAATATAAATTTATAAATTAAATATTATTCGTTCATTAAAAATCTAAAATAGAATATTAGTTCCCTCAAATAATATGGATATAGTCATATAGGTATTGTTTTATCCTAGATCGTGTCATTAACAATTGAGAGCAGTTGACAACCATAGATTATAGACAGGCCCATAGCCCAATTGAATCACAGTAACATCATTCACAAATTATATCATGGACCAGAGTCTACCTTGCATTGTAAACTATGATTTAAAAATAACATTCAGATTTTGTATCTATAATTGACACATTCTGTACATGCAATTGACAATTTTTATCTGTAGCTATCATATTATGTGTCAGCAATTATCAAGTTATTTGTTTACATGTACACAAACTCTTAATTGTAAATACAGAATATGTTAACTGAAAGTACAAAATTTTTATATCAAAATTCACAATGTAATATGAACTCTGGTCCATGACTTCATTGTATAACAATTGAACATCATTCCCTTTGGCAAATTATATGATTTATATCGTGCATCTCAAAGTCCATCTCAAAGCGACTGATTATATTGCAAGTTAAAATTAGGGAAAATGGCACTTTTTCCCCCTATGTTATGTGCTTATAGCACTTTTCCTCCCTGTGTTATTAAAGTGGTAATTTTCCCCCCTGAGTTATTTTAAAAGTGGTAGTTTTCTCCCCTGTAATGTTAAATTGACATTTTTGTCCTTAAAAATAACTATTACATTTATTTTTATTCTCCAACCAATTATTACTAATATGTATGGAAGATCACAGTTTGATACAAACCTAATCGAACACTGTAGCAATTGAACTTAAATAGTATAGACGATTATGGTTATGATTCAGAACCGAAAAAATAAAATAAAATAATTGTTGAATTTAGACTATTTTTTAAATAAGAAATAAAATTATAAAAATAAATAAATAAATAAGTTTTGATTGGCGGTTCAAAATCGAAATTGGAACCAAACCGCGTACCGATTTATCAAAATAAGTGTTTGATCATTTTCACTATATATGAGACTGTGGTTAAGTTCCGGTTCACGGTTCAACAATTATTTAATTTTATTTTTTCGGTCCTGAATCGTAACCAGAACCTCCATACTATTTCGGTATGATTGCTACAGTGTTTGGTTAGGTGCGAACCGAATCGTGATCATCCATACATATAAATAATAATTTGTTGGAGAAGAATAATAAATGAAATAATTATTTTTAAGGGTAACAATATCAATTTAACATTTCAGGAATAAAAACTGCCACTTTAATAACACAGGGGGAAAAAGTGCTATATGCACATAACATAGGGAGAAAAAGTGTCATTTTCCCTTAAAATTAACATATAATATATTAAGGACAAACATATATCAAAGAATCACCTTATTGCATAAACTTTTGTTTATGGTATAAGCATTAACTCTGACTAGGAAGGGATGTAAATAGTGTTGGCATTTCATGTCCTATGCATTTCTTCATAAAATTACTATTAATGAACATGGTTTTCTACACAATTTTGATTTTTTAAAAAAGCTTATGTACATAAATCAAATCTTATAAACAGAAAATACTTTTATATACTATTTAATTGACGCTAATAATTAAAAAATAATAATGATATTGTCCTTAATTAATCATAAAAGGAATAAGGGTCAAATAGGCCACTGAACTACACACTAAAATGCAATTAGGTCATCGAACTAAAAAACAATGCAATTGGGTCCCTGAACTACACAAATTCATGCAATTTGATCTAAAATGACTTGTTTTACCTGCTTTGCCGGTTACCAATTTTAAAAATAATATTTTAAAATAATTTTAGATAAAATAATTAATTAAATTGGTAATTTTACTATAGTCAAGAAACAAATTGGTAATTTTTCTATAGTCAAGGGACCATTTTAGTGAAAATTAATTACCAATTTGGTCCCTTGACTGTAACAAAATTATCAATTTGGTCCCGATTTAGCGTATGTTTAACGGCAAAATTAACGGAGGACCAAATTGGTTAAAATTTTCAAAGTTGAAGAACTTAATTGGGCACGAAAAATTGTTGAGGACCAAATTGGTAATTTTGCAATAGTCGAGGGACCATTTCGGTAATAAACTCTTTAAATTTTGATTTACAAAAAAGCTCTCAATCATTGCATTATGTGATTGGTATATTTTGGGTGAAACCTAGCTATCTTGTAACTCTAGCAAACAATAAATCACCTTAAGTCGCCCACAGCCGATCGCCTCAAACTAAAAAGGCCAATAGACAACATTAATAGAAAATCAAACTTAGAACTGTATGGTTACTGAATCAACTGTACGATTAACTTGACTAGGTCCCCATTATAAATTAAAGTTGACTATATGGAAACAATTAAATGAGGTGCTCCAAATTTCTAGCATTAGTTGAAACTACTCCTCATCATTGCCAATATTCAAATGATGACAAGTCCTTGAGCTCAAATCATGAACCCAGGCCAACTGCTCTCCATTACAATTAAAGTTTCTTGCTTTGCTTTCAATTCACCTCACCATGCATTCTGACTTTCCCAATTCAATACAAATAACAACCCCCACAACTCCATACACTCCACAACTTTTCCCCTTCCAATTCACAGAATCCCCCCCATTCCTGACATGAATTCCCACCCGGAATCCCAATGCTTAAGCCTAAACTACTGGCTATCCTACGCGATGAGATTTTTCCCAGGATGGCCGGAATTCGAAGCTCCAGGGAGCTACTGGCTCTCCCTGTGTCTGCTCTTTTTGCTCGCTTTTTCGGCCGAGTTTTGCTCTCTGATCAGCAGCATTAAGAAGCAAGAAATGGGGTTGAAGTCCCTGTTGTACGATGCTGGAGTTCATGCACTGAGGGTGTTCATGGCTTATCTGGTCATTATCTCTATCATCACCACAGATTTCTCGTTTTTCCTGGCTGCAGTCTTCGGCCATGGCGCCGGTCATCTTGCTTCCCAGCTTTACCAGTGGCTTATGGACCAAGAGATGAACACACACTTATTACCTGGTACCTTGTCTGATGGTTTGGTTACAAAAGTTTAATTTGTATCTCATCTGATCATTAATAAATTTGCTTCTATTCATTTAGTGGTTGTGTAAGAAGAGAATGTATTAGTGAGTAGTGTTGTTATCTTAGTGTAGCATATATAAATTAAAAGAATCCGATCCAGACAGGAGGATTTGCAGATTAAATGATCATGAACACCTGCAGAAGTGACATTAATAACATCAAATGGCAGACACAAGCTCATTCTTATTAGGCTATCCTCTTCTTGTGATATATTGGTCATCATATTTATAATTCACATGCTATTTTTTTTTTGGCTAAAGTGTCATCCCGCACCATGAACTATATTGGATTATTCATGTCGCACTTTAAACTTTCATAACGTCCATTTCGATACACAAACCATTAATTTTTTTTTATCTAGCAATTTTTACAGGTTACATACAAGTTATACGTAATCTATGCTGACTTGGACTTTTTTTTTTTTGTTTTCATCTTCTTTTTTTTTTTTAAATTTTTTTGTTTTCTTCTAAACCTTTTCCAGCCCAACAACCTGTACCGAAACCGTAAAACAATAATAAAAAAAAATCTTATATTTAGGCATTTAACTACTCGCAGTAGCTAAATATATATATTAAAAAAAATTATATTTAGCTACTACCAGTAGCAGACTAGCAGTAACCAAAATAATAATTAAAAAAATTTATAATATGTTTTTATAATAACAATACATATTATATATAATTATATATACTTAAAAAAAATTCAGATAGAATCGTAACCGGAACCTTTATATAAGGTTCCGGTTCTGGTTTGTGTAACCTTGGAACCTTGAACCGGCTGTTCTGAACCGGAACGAACCACGGTCACCTCTAGGCAGGTCGTCGGTGGGCTCGGCGCACGCTACCGCAAGGGAGGGGAGGAGCAGTGGATTGTGGAAGGGCTGTGGTGATTTGGTCTAGTGAGCACTGGTCCGGGTGATGGCACAGGGGAGGGGCAGCGTGATGCGTTGATTTTTGGGGTTTACTTAAAAATTTTGGGTTGACTTAAAAAGAAGATCCACATAAGCTAATTACATGTGCCATGTCATCATAGTAACCTGGTAACCTGTGAAAAATGCTAGATGAAAAAAAATTAATGGTTTGTGTATCGAAATGGACGTTATGAAAGTTCAAGGTGCGGCAAGAATAATCCAATACAGTTCATGGTGCGGGATGACACTTTAGCCTTTTTTTTTTTTTTTATTTTTATAGTTAATTCTATATATTTTATCCTAGATGTATAAGTGGCCCTCCGCTTTTAGTCATTCTTTTTTCAGGACAACTCCTTTGATCTTAGTATAATTGTGACATTATCATTTTTGGTCTTCCTTCAACAAAATCGTTAAAATATTGTTAAATACAAGGACATTTAATTTCGATCATTTTTATACGATGTGGGTTGATTCGCTATATTTTTATTTTTATATGTTTTTAAAAAAATCATAATTGAAGACTTAAATGCCCTTATATTTTACAAAATTTAAACAGATTTTTTATGGAGAACAAAAAAAGTCATGCCACAATAATAATATGACCAAATGGAAATGTATTGAAAAAAAGGATTAAAAGTGAATTTTCACTTATAAATCTAGGACAAAAAATGAAATTAACTCTCTGACGGAAAATATACCCTGAGCATACCTACAGTATATATATGCTTGGTAAGTTGGTATACAACCAGTACGTCGCGAGGAACACTCCTCGACCTTGACCAACCTCGTGCTTGACTGACTCGACCTCAATATGAAAGCTGAGTGAATAGCTAATTAGTGCATATCTTTCGCCCCACCTTAAGATCAATTTTGACCCTGCGAGGTCAGGACGATTAACCCGACTTAGAGAGCAAAGCCTTAATACTTGATCTCAGCTTGACCTCATTTTAGTGGCCAGCTAAGTTTGCCGACTACATGCGCAACACATGTCAGGCATGTCGAGAACCCGACATGTGTCTCTTCCCATCCCTATAAATAACGCATTTAATGTTAGAACGAAGGAGATGACTTTTAGAGATTCTCACCTAAAGGTCATTAGGCTCAGAACTCTATGACCTTTTATCACTCTCTCATGAGCTCAAACACCTAAACCAACAAGCTGGCCTATCAATATTACTATACGATCTGAACCAAAACTCAGCTACCTATTCATATATACCAGTGTATTTACTACAGTTGTTAGATCTGGACACGTGAACATTTGCGATTGGTTCTTAGTTTTTTCATGGATAGTTGATTCTCATTTGATCCGTCTCTCTCTCTCTCTCTCTCTCTCTCTCTCTCTCTCTCTCTCTCTCTCTCTCTCACACACACACACACACACACACACATAAAATTTAAAATAATAAACGGACACTTTTGGCCCACCAAGCCCACGGGCCAAAAACTCGCTCTTTGGTGGGCATCTATTTTGAAACCTATTATTACCTAAGTAGGGGCAGGCCGGGTTGACATGGCGGGCAAAACGGCTCTATTTTTTTAGCGAATGGTGACGACTTGATCATGAATAACTAATAAATATTAGGAGGTAAATTTATGAAAGAAATAACTTTCAAAATTCAATATTCAAAAAAAGAGTATCGGACATTCATTAATCATAACTAATACAAGAAGCATATTTTTTTTAATACTTTTCTCAACCTATTAAAGCACAAGAGTCAATATTGACTCTATTGAGGCTCGAACCCACCACCTCCCATATAAAGGGAAGTGTTTGATACCACTGGACCACAAGGTCCTTGGTACAAGAAGCGTATTTAGTTTAACCCACTTGGCAAATTATACTATAGATCATAGTCTATATTGTAAAATTAACCATTAGTAAATATTTATTTTTAGTATATTGTAATATTATTTTTAATGCATTATATATTACTCCATAAATCTTTAGGTAATACACTAAAAAATAAATTTGCAATACCATAAATGTGAAGTAGTATTAAAATATAATAAACATATTAAAAATGATATATTTTTTTAGTACTAAAAATGAATATATAATGCTGTAAAAATTAACTTATAAATTATAATATACTAAAAATAAACTTATGTATCAGTAGTCCACTTCAAAATGTGAATCATGATTTATAGCATATCTATGGATGAAGCCTACCCATATGATGTAACATTGTAACGGCAAAGGACAAGGACCAAGAAATTTCCAGGAAACTTCGTTCTTCTGGTCATAAAGATTAAAGAATGCGATGTTCACATTATTGTTATTCTTAATTTTATTATTTAATTTCTCTTATCAGCTTTAGTTTCCAAAGGAAAAATCAATTTGCTAATAATAATTCAACAAAGCCTTCTTTTACGTTGGTTCACATGTTGTCAACTCGCCTAATTAATATTTTAAACTATTCTTAACCACTAGCCTTCCCAATTGCAGTACCTCTTGATGTACGGTGACTTTTCTCCATTTTAAACTACGGCCTACTGCACAATATAATATAAAAATAAGAGAAAATTTCATTTTAACTCATCATTTGTTGTAATATTATTACATTTAGTTATATATTTTTTAAAAAAATTTACTCAATTATATTTCTTAATTTTCATTTACTTGACTTAATTAATCTCAAAAGACTAAAAGTACAATTTGCATAAAAACAACATTCGTTATTTATGTTATCCTTAATCCATGTTCTTTTACTTGTCTTTAATCCCTAATCACGTGTTGACTGTCGAATGACACATCAGACACAGTCATAAACGCTAGACCGTACTCATCTATCCATTGAATTAAAGAAAAAAAATTTGCCCGCTCAATTGGTTTATCGTCTGACTTAAAAGTTATGATTGGAGACGATAATGTGGAGTTCAAATTGTACTGAAAATATGTATGAAAAAAGGCTCAAGAAAAATGGAAGGTCTAGATTAAATCTCTTGTATACACATGAAAACTAAGATGTGAGTAATTGTGTAACTTGCGATTTACTTCTGTATATTGACTCTAGGGGAGGGATCTTGTGGATTTAAGATTAACTCAGCAAAGCTGGATCACTTTATTATAATAAAAAAAATTGAACAAAAACTTTATAATATAACGGTATTCAAATAAAAAAAAAATAGTCGCAAAAAAGTTTAGTTTGCTGTCAAAAATAAAAAAAAAAATAATATTCTAAAGTGCAAAATGTATATATTGGACCTGGTCTTTTTTCCACATTTATTATCTATATCTATATAGGGCACACCCAAAACCAAAACCAAAACCAAAGCCAAAACACTAGTACGTTTTTGTCTGTGTTCTTTTATTATCGCTTTCTCTCACTAAAACCAGCAAAGAGTAAAGAAAATGGCGAAAGACAGGAAGATAGGAGTGGCGATGGACTACTCTAAGAGCAGCAAACTGGCGTTAAAATGGGCGATCGAAAACTTGGCCGACAAAGGCGACACTTTCTTCATCGTCCACGTCAAATCCCACGCTTCCGATGAATCTCGCAACAATATCTGGTCTCAGTCCGGATCTCGTATGCTCCAAACCCAATCTTTGATTCCTGATTTTGTATTATAAGCTGCGCTTTTTTACTTGTTTTCTTCGATGTTTATGTGCAGCTCTGATCCCGCTGTCTGAGTTCCGTGAGCCCGAGGTGATGAAGAAGTACGGCGTTCAGGCTGATATCGAAGTTCTTGATTTGCTCGACACAGCCGTCAGGCAGAAAGAGGTTAACACATAACACATAACTGACATTAATTGTTAAATTCTCCGAGATTTTGTTTGGTTGGGTTTCTGAAAATGTTTTGTCTGTAGATACATGTTATCATAAAATTGTACTGGGGAGATGCAAGGGAGAAGCTGTGTGATTCCATTGAAGATTTGAAGTTGGATTCTCTGGTTATGGGTAGCAGAGGCCTTAGCACCATCCAGAGGTACTCAAAACATTCCCTTCTCACCCTATATTTTTAACTAATTTCTATTTTTTGTATGCTGGGATGATATTTAGAATGTGCAGTCCAGCATTTTACTATCGAAACGTGGCTATATTCTTACTAAATATACTTGTAATTTTTGGCAAGTTGTAAGCGCTTAATAAAATTACGTCTTTGCTATGATTATAGTTTTTTGGCGTAATGATGACACTATAAAGTTAATTGAAGTTTTGTTTTATTGATTATGAAACTGCAGGATAATCCTGGGGAGTGTTACAAACTATGTCCTGGCACATGGGAGCTGCCCTGTGACCATTGTTAAAGATGAAGAATTTCACCACAAGCACTGATAATGTTCAATTCTGAGCTGATTCACAACTATGTTTCATCCCTAGCTTCGTATTTTCTTTTAAGATTAATGCAAACTTAATTGACTTCCCATTAAAGCATTGGTTTGCTTCTTTTGTGTTTTTTTGGGGCATTTTAAATAATGATTTGGTGAACTGTGATGGAATATATGTTGCTCTGATTAACAATAAGATGTACATGTATTTTTGTTATATATATATATATATATATATATATATATATATATATATATATATATATATATATATATATATATATATATATATATATATATA
>NC_044930.1:5692710-5714245 GCF_003576645.1 Ipomoea triloba
TATATATATATATATATATATATATATATATATATATATATATATATATATATATATATATATATATATATATATATTAAATAATTTGGATTAAAAATTAAAGTAGATTAGGTTTGGCAGATCATGCGGCCGGCGATTAAGAATTCATTAATTATCACGGATGTCCACTGATTAAGGTCAATGGGAGGCTGCGATTGAAATAAAATCATTACTAAATGTTTGACTATAAACATTGAAGATAGCCTTAGCCATCGGAGGATAATTGTGACCATTACATTGAGTACCATTAAATGGTGGTTACCATTTTATGAGACACCAGTCACATCATACGGATCAAGGTCATCATCTCACCATTATTACTCGGTTATATAATAAAGATCCATGAATATCATACACACCATATCCAGCTTGTTGAGCATAAATAATATATAAACATAAATGTGCAGTCCAACTATTAGCTTAACCTTTTAGTTGAGATGGAACACATACTTAAATTTAGTATCAGAATCATGCCAAAGGTCATGATCATGGGTTCGAGTCTCACTATGGTCCAATGTGCAGTCAGTTCACTATAAAAGGCCATGCCATTACAAAAATATTCATAAGCCCGAGAGCTCTCTATATGTACATTACTCTGGATTTGACTTTGTAGCGCCAAAACAAACTTGTTTACACAAAAAAATTATCATCTTCGGAGTTTATTTTAGAAAAAAGTATCAAATAGAGCACTTAACTTATCGCTTCTGTGCAACTGAGTCATTGAATTTAAAAATTGTGTAATCAAATCATTAAACATGTAAAATATGTACAATTGAGACATTATATTTTTTTAATTTTTCTCGATAGAATCTAATGATCATATTACTTACATGACATGTACCGTACTAAGAATCGTCATTTCCACAGCCATACTAATTGGAATGAAAGATTGAAATACTTTCAACTTAAATTGCATTAAAAAATTATAAAAATGTCTCAATTGCACATATTTTACTTATTTGATGGTATGATTGCACACTTTTTATGTTTAGTGACGTGGCTCAATTGCATAAAAGTGATAAGCTCAATTAATTATTTGACACTTACCTTATTCCTTTATTTTATTAATTCATAAACTAATTTTTGCATTTTATGTCGAGTATTTCCTAATAAAACGAACACTTACAAAGTGCACTAAGAAGTAAGAAGATCATGTGTAATGAGACCGACTGAGACGGTACGAAATTCATACCCACATATTCGATCACTTCTTAACTTATAAGCTTGAATAAAATGTTAATTAAATTTGAATGTCAACCTAACGATTATGCAAATCCAATTCATCATTTGACTTTGGTGATTAGGATTTTTCTTATACCTAACATTTTACCATTCTAAAACAAATCAACAAATGTTTGTATAGTAATATACGAATATTTAAATAACACTTAGCCACGAATATTTGGCATGACAACTAAGGCCAACCATTGGTCTAGTCTAATTTGGTGAAGGCTAAAAATATTAATAAAAACAAGATCAAACGGTAGGCACGCACTAGAGCCCAAAAGAAAAGAAAATAATAAATAAACTTAGTAAATAAAGTAGAAAATATTCCAATTGAGAAGAGAAAGATTCACAAAATTGAGAGGATGTTTGAAAATTCGAAAAGGCGGAAAATAACTTTCAGGAAGTCATTTTTCATGTTTTTTCTATGCTTGTGTGTTTAAGAAAAATAAAATCAAAGAATATTAATTCTAGCCACCACACCACCATCACGACCATTTATTGATTTATTTATTATTATTATTATTATTATTATTATTATTATTATTATTATTTTATAACAAATAATATGTTCATTTTATAGAAAATGAACCATGCAAAAAACACATAACTTTTTAAATTTCTGTCAAGCATAGAAGGATAGTTTTCTAACCTTTAACAAAGCATTAGAAAATTAAATGTTAATTAAATCATTTGAATCTGTTCGATTTGATATATAAGAGATATTTTTTGAAACACTCATGATTCTTTTACAAGGTAGTATATGATATATACTTTCTCAAACATTTACAGCCCAAAAAATCTAAGCCCCTCGAACTTATGACCATCTATTTAGAATAAGTATCCAGATGTCATCGCGGTAGTTGGAGATTAATATAATATAGTAATATAAAGACATAAATTTTTACAAATCGTTGTTCATCTTTTCAAATTCAATAAAATTCTTACTTAAATATAGAATAATAAAATTATCTTTAATATTCTAAAAATTCAAATAACTCTGTCTACAGACTGTCAATCTAACAAATTATACTATACTACGAACTATGCATAATATAAATATTCTTTCTTGATACTTTATATATTGTTATGCTATACTTTGTACTAAATTTAATTTGTATTCAAACCAATCACTCTAAACAATTAAGATTTTGCCTCTACATCAATTTATGTGAATTACCCGAGAATCTCACATAGGTAAAGGTAAATTTCTATCCTACTTGAGATTAGAGATGACTACCTTAATATCGGGTCAATTTATATCTATTTCGTCTTGACCTTATTCTAACTTTAAGACCAATGATTTAAGTCAACTCCGCCTTTAGAGGAGATTGGAACGAACTTATGGCCACCTCTGATCTACACTTAGGATGCACTGCTGTGTTGAAGTTTAGGAGCCTTAAGGAGTTGGTGATTTTCTTTGTTCAATTAGTAGAAGAGCAATCATGAAGTTAAGGGTTCAAATCTCACTTCAAACAAAATAATTCATTTTTGAACAGATTCTACATTGTAACAGAGTCATTATCACTGAGTTAAAGCTATTCCAACTGCTATAAGGCTTGCATGTTTCAAGCTTTCTGGTGATATTACACTACAAACACCAACTCACCATAGTTTTGCAAAGACTGGTATTAACAGCAATAACAGGCTGTGGGAATAAGTGTGAATCTTGAGAGGATTAAAACTTGAAAAATTACAACTTCTGCATAAGCCAATCAGGGAAATGCAAGAACCTTATGCATTTCTTCGCGCGCTTTGCACATGGCTTCCAATGGCTTAGCTTTGGGCATGGTTAGCCCTTTGCCCTCAGTCATATCAACCTGATCTTTGGTGACCCTCTCCCAGTCAAAACACTGTATTAGAGAAGCTAAGACCAGACCTATCATGCGTCGCGCAAGGCCAGCACCAGGGCACGACCTCCTCCCCATCCCGAAGGGCATTAGCATATGCGAAGACTCTACTTCTCTGCCTTCAAACCTCTCCGGCATGAACCTCATTGGATCGTCCCAAAGGCCGGGATCCCTATGGATAGCCCAAGCATTAACCAACAACATTGTGTCGCTAGGAATCTCATAGCCACCAACCTTGCAGGGTTGAGATGAATAATGTGGCAATAATAATGGTCCTGCTGGAAACAGGCGAAATGTTTCAGACATGATGCATTGAAGATAGGGTAATTCAGACAAATCTGGCTCATCAACCAAGCGCCCACAACCAACAACTCTGTCAAGCTCAGCTCTTGCCTTATTCATCACCTCAGGATGGTTGAGCAATGCTGACATCGCCCACTCCATCGTCACCACTGATGAATCTGTACCAGCAACAATCATGTTCTGCACACAAAAGCCTTGTTAAAAACTAAAGAAAAGCTAATAATACCGCCCACTAGAATGGTAAGAATAAGGTAATACGGAGTATAATATAAGGGCAACCTGTTAAGTTGGTCAGATTATTGACTTGTAATTACAAGGTTACAACTTATTACAAGTTTGACTTCAGAGACAACTTATTGACCTTCCTGGTTTAAGTTCATCAGGTATGGGTAAACTAGGTTTGTTTACTTTTTTGTAGTTTTTTGTTGACTAAGGTCACAAAGCGGGATTTAATGCGCACTTTCGGACAATGACTACGAGTACAAGGGATCTTTAAATCAACAACTTAGCTGTTTGGTTAGATGTAATTGCAATTCAATTATAGCACAATTCTTTGGCCACCCAATTTAGTGTTTGGTTGGAGGTAATTTCAATTCCAACGAATTGCAATTCCTCCTTTGTTGAATTGTAACTCATACCTTCTGCAATTCAATGGGAATGGAAAGTGAAAAAAGAAGAAAAAGATTTTTTTACCCTTGGTTATTATTAGTATTATACCACTTCTTTCCTTCTTATTGTCAATGACGATTTAGTCTCTATACAACTTCTTCTATTCTCATCCCCAATAATTTTATCCCTGTTTTATTCCTATCTTATTCCTTTCCTACAGAATTACAAGTTTTTCTCCCTAATTTCTTTATTCCAACCAACCACCCTGTTAATTCAAATGAAATTTCTGGCCTCAGATTCTTCCGGTTAGGTATTTCCAGTTGTCTGTCAGTAGTGTCACGTTACTAATCTGTCACAGACCAACAAACCGAATAATCAAAAGCTTTCGGAAGATTCAAACTTTAACCTAAAATTTCATAACCATGGGACACGGAAAATGCCTTAAAGATCCAAACTTTAACCTAGAATGGGTTAAGGATTCAAAGATTATGCTCTTAAAATCAGACTCTAGCATATGTGAGTTGAAAGCAGGGTAATTAATAGAAGATTAGAGTTAAAGATTCGTACAATGATAAGGCCTTTAATGGTGAGATCGGTGTAGAATAGCGGCTGCGATTCTTGCAGGGACAGTAAATGCCCAATCATCGTATTCGTCCTCTTTTCACGGCGGTGTTCATCGATGAGCGATTGGTGGAAAGCGTCCATTCTGTCGCCCAGCGCCGCCAGCTTCTTCTTGAGGCCTCTGCAATCCAACCACCTCAGCAGCGGGAAGAAATCCTCGGGATTGGAAGCTTCCCCGGTTTCCAGAATCTTGTTTATAAGCTTCGGAACATTCTTGGTTTCTTGGTTGTCGTTTTCCCCAAAATATCTCTTCCCGGCAATCATCCTCATGATTACATTGAATGCCGCTTGGAGTAATTTGGGTTTAAGCTCCACTCTGGCAAACGACGACGTTTTTGAACCTCGGTAGAGGCTCTGCAGAAGATGTTTGACTTCGTGTTGTCGGATGGAGTGGAAGGAGTTTATGCGGGCGGCGGAGAAGATTTCCTGGGCGCTGAGGCGGCGGAGGTGGCGCCACTCGTCGGAATAAGGGAGTCCCACCAAGGTGGTGTCGTTGTAGCCTATGTACTTCCCGGCGAGCGTGTGAGGCCGATTGGCGAAAACGGCGTCGTGGGTAGTGAAGCACTCCTCCGCCAGCGACGGCGATGAGACGACGACGACGAGGCGGCTACCCAGCCTGAGAGAGATGATTGGGCCGTGAATCTGGGAGAGGCGGTATAGAGTGCGGTGAAGCGGCGCCGGCGGCTTCAGGAGGTGGAGGTGGCCGATAATAGGAAAGGGTATCCCCGGAAACGGCGGAAGACGGCGATGCCGTGCTGATCGGACAATTTTAAGGAAGATAGATAGTGAAATTAGCAAAATCCCGGTTAGCACAGTGGTTTCCATATCCATTTTTTTTTCCTTCCCTGGAGCTAACACAAGTTACACAACAGACTAACCTTAAATTAATATAAAATTGAACAATGTTGCCAGATCAATATAAAATTATGTTTCTGGCAATCGTCACGACACACAGCATGAAAAACATTGATACAAGTCAACTCAACTGAAAACCTATCCACCCATACAATAAAAATCATCTTTGATTTGAGAAAAAGTTAATAACTCTTCTAATAGATAAGATTTATAAAAAAATTATAAAGAGTAAATTAATTTAGATTGTTTATACATAATCAGTTGGAATTAAAAATATTAATAGTCAGCTTATGAAATGAACTTGCAATGGATTTTTTGAGGTCTGTCATATTGTTAAGGTTTGGACAAAGCCAATAATTTGGTCTACAAAAATTAGGAGCACAGAAATGGATTGGTTTGGCAGCATTTAAAACCACTTGTGTGTGCAAAACATAAGACTCAACGAAACATTAGCCATCATGATAGCAACCCAAGTAATTAGGCTCTTGTTTGGCAGATCTTCTTCTATGTATTCATACTCGAGCAATATATGTTTATTATAAGAATGCAAGAAGCGAATTAGTTAATCAGCTGCACTGAAAACCAGTGAAGAAGCTAAGCTAGCAATTAAGCTAGAAACATATATGTCAGAAGTGAGAGTGTATGGGTTTTGGGTAAGCCGTTTTAGTTGCAGAGTGGAGATTGCTCTGAAACTGAAGGGGATAAAGTAGGACCAACAGATAGTGACAATTATTTGGAGTGGTTAAGTTGATGACTTGCTGCCTACTTCAGAAATTTCCAGATGTTTAACCTCAAACTTAATTTATGACGATATACTTTTTTAATTTTTTGTGATGAGGAAAACTCACAGTCACCAATTGAGAGTATGTACTGGGTAAACCTTATCTTGTGACCTAACCAGCAATAAAGAACCACAAGACTGCGAGTTAAACTTCTAACCATGTTGTTAGTAAGTAGATCAATAACCTGACCAACATGGATGGCTGCCCAAGATGGATGGACTTTCTTAGTTATAATATCAACAAATGAGCAGATATATACATACATACAGTCAAACTATGGCCATATAAACCATCTGGCATCTGATCTGCGGTTAACTTTTTTTTTATAAATTTTAAGTCATTTTCCAAACATCAATCTAATCACTTCAACCTATATTAGTATATATGCTGCTTTTCTAGCTTTGATATGGAGACCGGCAACAAAAGCAGCAAAAAAAAAAAAGTAAAGAACATAAAATGAGTCTTATACTCTTATTGCACAGGTAACATATATAGTAGTATACGTACATAATATGTATAACATGCGACATAAACACTATTACATTATTATGTTATTCCATAGTACATCGTTTTTATAACATATATATAATAACACAAAAGAGCATGTATGTGTATTCACTGCATGCTAGCACGGGCAGTGGCTGGTATGAATCCACCCTTGAAAACATGGAGCAGTTTGTCTCTGGCTGGTAGGGTCTCTTTGATTTCGTCGCAATTGATGAAATCCTCTTTCCAGCGACATAAATTGGGGAACTTTTCTTTCGTCACAATTTCCACTCCCACAGCTTCTTCAAGAACTCCAACCCAAAACGCGACGAAATTGCCGGCTATATCAGCAAACCCAATTGTCTCCCCTCCCAAGAACTTCTTCGTCTCCAATTCTTTGTCGAGAATTTTCAGAAGCTCACAAGCTTCCTCTTTTCCCTTCTCTTGCTCCTCCCCTTTCGCAAATAGAGCTTTCGTCAACGCTGGCATGCACTACATGCAATGAATCCAACCACAGTCCACAACCAGTCAAATTATGGTCAGATCATAAATTTATAAAGAATTTCTTTTACTATTGGTTGTATGAATGTTACTATTTTCATATTTAGTCATTTACTATTAATTTTTTTTTTCTTTGATCTTATAACTTTTAAATCATTGTCACATTTTATCTTTAGTTCTGACTTAATTTCAGGTGATAGGTGACCAAATTTCAAGTAATTGACCTATCTTGAAGGGTAAAATTGTCATTTTGATCACCTTCTCCGAGAAGTCTAAGAAAAATAATAATAGAAAATGACAATTTTACTCTTTAAAATAAGTCACATGCCTGAACTTTGATCACTAATGACAAAAATTGGGTTGGATCATCGGAGGACTAAATGTTTACTAGAATTTAAAAATTGTAGTCTAGTGACACCCGATTGCACCCCCATGTGAATGGGGTGGGTTCGAGCCCAGTGCAGGTGATGCTAACTCTTTGTGTTTCAATAGATTGAGAAAATAATTATGAACAGATACTGCATTGTAACAGAGACCGGTAGTACTAAAAAAAAAGAAAAAGAAATACCTAACAATCAATGACTAAATATGGAAATGGTTGTATAGCAGTGAGACTAAAAGTGAAAAAAACAAAAACTCAAATTGACAAGTAAGATTCACCTTTTCGTCTATGAACTTAGCCCAGAAACGAGCCAAAGCTCTGTGATAAGGGTCCTGAGGCAAAATGGGAGTGCCTGGAAAGGTGTCATCTATGTATTCAACAATGACAAGAGATTCTGCAAGTGGTTTTCCATTGTGCAAGAGCACAGGGATTTTCTTGTGGATTGGGTTGTATTGGAGAAGCAAGGGGCTCTTGTTGGACAGGTCTTCTTCTATCAATTCATACTCAACTCCTTTCAGTCT
This sequence comes from Ipomoea triloba, assembly GCF_003576645.1. Taxonomy (NCBI): domain Eukaryota; kingdom Viridiplantae; phylum Streptophyta; class Magnoliopsida; order Solanales; family Convolvulaceae; genus Ipomoea; species Ipomoea triloba. The sequence continues at coordinate 5,700,884 of NC_044930.1, forward strand.
GAGAGCCATCTCAACTCTGCGGCTAAATGGACTTCCCCAACTGCCTAGAACCTTCACTTCTGCCATCTTGATCTCCACAACTGTGCTATAGGGCCGGGTGGATATATAAGTAAAAGGATGACTTACTGGTGTGTCTGTGTTCCTGGATTCTTTAATTAGCTTCATTTATAGATGGTGCTTCGAGGTATGAGTGGGTGATGGGGAGTTTCTTAGCAGCGAAGATAATACTAAGTACTAACCACTGGGTTTCTTTATTAATACTTCACTTAATTTATTCTATGTAACTTTGACTCAACAATTAGGAGTGACTGCCAAGAAACTTGCATGCAGATGAAAGTTTCAAATGCTTCGAAAGTTTCAGAACAAATTACATTTTTTCATTGAAATTATTAGAGTACATTTTTCCTTATAAATATTATTTATAAGTTTTAGTTACTTCTATAAGTGAAAATGTAATATTTTTAAATTAAAATGTAAAAGTATTACATTTTTTTTTCAAAAGTATTACACCCTCTCATATAAGTAATAAATATTTTATTTTTTATTAATATTACATTTTCTAATACTCTATAAATATTACATTTTTTAGACCGTCTTACACAAAGTTTTGCTATTAATTATTATTACAACACACCATTCAATTCGTTTATTTTACAATGTAATGGATTATTATTATTATTAGTATTATTATTATTATTATTATAAATTTAGTTATAGAGTTTTAATGTCCATGTCAATCATGGGTCGAGGAAAGACATATGAACTTAAGTTTAATATAAAAAATGATTCGTGTAAAATAAACCTATGACTTCAGTGTAAAATGTCCAATATACTTTGCATAGAGTGTTTGCCAAAGAATAATCAATGACAATATTTTTTTTTCTTTGCTCTCTATGTAGAACACTTCTGGCAACAACCAAAGAATTTTTCAACAATGGTTTTTGGTGAAGAACAAAGGAGGAAGGAAAAAAAAAAAAAAAAAAAACGAAACAAAAAACAAAACAAAACAAAACAAAAGAGCACTGAGAAACCAATGCTATAATTAGGTGTGGGAATAGGCCAGGCCCCTTCATAGGGGCCTACAGCCTGGCCTACTTAGGGCCTAGTCTGGCCTAGCCTATTTAATAAAAAGGCCAGGCCTACGCTTAATTAGAAGCCTATTTAGTTAAATAGGCCTAGACATATATTTAAAAGCCTAGCCTACAAGCCCGCAGGCCCAACCTATTTATATATATATTATAATATTTATATTTAATATTTAATTATTATATATTACATTTTATATCTAATATATTTTTATATATATACATTTTAATATTTATATAAATGTATAACATTTATATACATTTTAATATATTTTTTACAGGTATACTTTAAAAGGCTTTAAAATGTAGTACTTAAATAGGTTCAAGGCCTATTTAAATAGGCTCAAAGCCTATTTAGGATCTATTTTGAAGCCTTTTTAAAGGCCTATATGTTAAATAGGCTTTTAAAAAGGCTTCAGGCCAGGCCAGGCCAACTGTAGGCTCAGGCTTGAGCCTAAAAAAAAGCCTACATACAGGCTCAGGCCTAGGCCCATGCTTTAGATTTTCATAGCAGGCTCAGGCCTAATTTTCTAAAGTCCGGCTCGGCCTAGCCTATTTTCACTCCTAGCTATAATTGAGTTTCTCGCATCGTTTTTACTGGATTCTTGCAGTTGCCAAAAAATTATTTTGACAATTGTGCTTAAAATTTTTAGTAATAAGGGTCAAATAGGTCATTTATTACACACCAAACTGCAATTAATTAGGTCATCAAATTAAAAAAAAAAAAATTACAATTGGTCGGTAAACAACACGCAGTCATGCAATTTAACAAAAAATGACTTGTTTACTTGATGTACCGGGATTTAAAAAATATTTTAAAATAAAATAATTAATTAAGCTTGGCCTTCGTCTCCGGCCAGCTTGGCCTTCGTCTCTTTGTCTCCTAGCCAGGGAGACGACCTTCGTCGCTGGCTGGCAATTCTTTTTTTTTTTAAATGTTTTAATTAATTATTTTATTTAAATTTATTTTAAAATATTATTTTTGAACTTACATATAAAACAAGTCATTTTAAATTAAATTGTATGAATTTGTGTAGTTCAGTAATTCCATTGCTTTGTTTTTAAGTTTGATCTGATGACCTAATTACAGTTTGATGTGTAGTTTTAGTAGACTATTTGACCCTTATTTCAAGTTTTAAAAACATTATGAGCATTGGTAATCAGAATGTTAAGGTTCCGATCCTTATGTGACCTAATTGTCCAACCATTGGAATAGTGGTTAGAAAATGGTCAAAGTTTTTGACAGTAATTGAAATTAGCAAGAAGGATTTTAGCGGATCCATTAGTCAAAACGATTTGTTTCCAAGCGAAACCCCATCAATTTATGACAATTTTTTTTGTGGTAAAAAATATTTGATGGAATTACATCTATACCCTAACCAAACAAGATAATAAACCTATTATTAAGTGGGATAACTAGTGTCTAGAGCTCACCATTAGCCCACATTAGGTGAAACTTTTACACTGTGACTGTCATGACTTGACCATGTGTTCTTGCTCATAATTTATCCCCGAAAAACTAACTGAGTTGTTGGTGCAAACATCATTTTCCTTTTATTAATAATATAATCAAACATGCATTACAATAGAGATGGGACATAAACTTTCCCTTATTACAACAGAAATAAAACTATAACTCTTGCAAACTTTTCTATCTAGAAAGTGTTTCAACGTAACAATGCAAGGAGCTGAGATTCCTCCTTTGACTCACTCTGAAGCACTCGGCTCTGCTTACATGAATACCTTGGTGTAGTAGGGCCTCAAGTACGCAACAAGTTCATCTCTAGAAGGTAAATTCTCCTTAATTACCTCGCAATTGAGCAAATCCTCCTTCCACCTACATAAATGAGGGAATTTTTCTTTTGTCACGCCCAATTCCACCCCCATAATTTCTTCACGCATTCCAAGCCACAAGGCCACGTACATGCCGGTTATATCCGCAAGCCCAATCGTCTCCCCTCCCAAAAACTTCTTCTTCTTAAGTTCATTATCCAGAATTTTCAGAAGCTCACAAACTTCCTCTTTTCCCTTCTCCTGTTCCAAGCCTTTGGTAAATACTGCTTTCTCCGATGCAGGTACTATCTGCAACGTACCATAATATTGCATGCACGTCACAAAATTGAAAGGAGAAAATTTAAATCTTGAAACGAATCAAGTTGATATATAACGAGTAAGATTGTCAAGATCTTGTGGTCTAGTGGCACTCAGTTGCATTCCCAAGGAGTGGATTCGAGCCTCAGTGGAGGCGACGGTTGACCTTTTGTACTTCCAGTAGGTCGAGAAAGTAGCCATGAACAGATACTACATTATAACAGAGTCAGTGATACTAAAGAACGAGTAAGATTAATTACCTTGTCGTCTATGAATTTTGCCCAGAAACGAGCCATGGCTCTCTCGTAGGGATGTTTGGGCAAAATGGGAGTGCCGGGAAAGGTGTCGTCGATATATTCCAAAATGAGGAGAGACTCAGGGATAGGGTTTCCGTGGTGCAAAAGCACAGGGACTTTTTTGTGGATAGGGTTGGATTTGAGAAGCAAGGGGGCCTTGTTGAACAGATCTTGTTCTAAGAATTCATATTCAACTCCCTTGAGTTTAAGAGCAACCTCAACTCTTCTGCTAAAGGGGCTTCCCCACGACCCTAAAACCTTCACTTCTGCCATTTCTAGACTCTAGCTATCTGGCTCAACTTTTACGGTGGCTTCGTTTATATAAGGATGAAGCGACATGGGATCAGGGCTAGCCGATGAATTTTCAATTCTTAGCAGCAAAGAACGTTACTTTCTTGACTAAAACTTCTGAAGAAAATTGTTTGAAGCTGACCTATTCAGTGATCTCATCATCACCTTCTACAAATACAACTTGGCTACTATTGCTTCAGATTTTTAGCCAAGCTCAAGAAATTTGAAACTTGAGTCACCCAATATATATATATATATATATATATATATAAGGACGGGTTCTGGTGCAAAGATGACTTTCGATGCGGTTGAGGCACCATAAGCATTAAAATTAGGCACCTTTAAGTATATAAACCACACGTCTTAAGGTACAAAACACACACCTAAGGTTTTAATATATAGTATAGATTAATACACAAGGGCATATAGGTCTTTATACTCATTATTCCCATACTCTTTTACCTCCAACCAAACAACAAAATTTATCTTCCGAGTAACTTCTTTTCCACCAATCAAACAACAAAATTTATCTGGTAAATGCTTTTCCACGAAATTTTACTTCCACTTCCCATCAAATATTTTATGCGAATCAAACGAGCCCTAAGATTTTAACAAATAGAGAGCAAAGTCCATGACCTTCCCTCACTATTTTATTAATAATAAGCAAACAAGTGTTACAACAGAAATGAGACATAGACATAACTTTATTACAGCAGAAGTAAAACTAGAATAGTACTACTCCTCTTACAAACTTTTCAATTCAAAAAAAAATGCTTTACTCAGAAGCACTTGCAGCTGCGGGCTTGATTCTCTCACTGTAGTGCGCAACAAGTTTATCTCTAGGAGGAAAGGTCTCCTTGATTACGTTGCAGTTTAGGAAATCCTGTTTCCACCGACAAAAATGAGGGAATTTTTCTTCCGTCACGCCCAGATTCACCTCCAAAACTTCTTCCAAAACTCCAACCCATAAAGCAACGAAATTCCCGGCTATATCTGCAAGTCCGATCGTCTCCCCTCCCAAGAACTTCTTCTTCTTCAATTCATTATCCAGAACTTTCAGAAGCTCACCAACTTCCTCTTTTGCCTTCTCTTGCTCCTCGCCTTTGGTATATCTTACTTTCCTCGCTGCAGGCGAGAACTGCGATGCGCGACAAAGTAAATCAATCGAAAAGCTAAATCTTGATCTGAAGCAGATCAAATGGACTATACCTTTTCGTCGAAGAATTTAGCCCAGAAACGAGCCAAGGCTCTCTCGTAAGGATCTTTGGGCAAAATGGGAGTCCCCGGAAAAGTGTCGTCGATATACTCGAGAATGACAAGAGACTCAGCGATTGGGTTTCCGTTGTGTAAGAGCACAGGGATTTGCTTGTGGACAGGGTTGGATTTGAGAAGCAAGGGGCTCTTGTTGGACAGATCTTCTTGTATGAATTCGTATTCAACGCCCTTGAGTTTGAGAGCAACCTCAACTCTTGCTGTAAAAGGGCTTTGCCAACTACCTAGGACCTTCACCTCTGCCATCTCTGAATCAGTGTGTGTTTGTGGCTCTTTTTGTGGGTTATTGGCTTCATTTATATAAGGATCCATGGAACACACGTGTGAACAAGGCTGGCCTCTTAATTTTCTTATCAGCCCAAAAGCCACCTTTCTTGACTATATCTTGGCTTTTATTACTTTACTAGTCAAGATACGCGCGTTGCGCGTAATGCAAGGCCCAACGTAAACTCATTTATGTAAGTTTAACATTAAATGTTTATTTGAACTTATTCATGAAAAAAAAAAGATTATAATATTGACATTATGACCATAACAGAGTAATAGATTGGGATGAGTAAGTGTAAAATAATATTAATATGTTTCAATTTTATTTTTAATTACTTGCAACATTTACAGACGATATTGTCACATATAATTAGCTTTGCATAAAAGCATGTTCGTTCAAGTATATTGCGTTTGTACAAAAGGAAACTCTCTTTATCATTCCATTTCATCTGGCAGAGTCAATTGGCAGTATGCAAAGGGGAAAACCCAATATATTTTAAAAAACAAAATAAAACACAAATAAAATGACAAATGATGAAACAATTACTACCCAAAAGTATATATTTATTTAAATTTTTTATTTTTACAAAAGAAAATTAAGAACGGGAAAAGCTTTAATTATCAATGAAATCGAGAATACAATAACGATCTTGTGAAACTTAAGGTGGTTCATCTATCACTTCTGATTTGACGCCATGAAGTTTCCATGAATTGTCATATTTAGCAGCGTGTGCAATATCCATCAAATGTTGATATCTTCTTTTCTTTCTTGAAGATTCCCTAATTACTTGAGTCTCTGCACGTAACTCAATGTTTGGGTCCTTTAACATTCGTTCCTTTTCCTTTTGAAGCTCAATAACTTTCTCTTTGTTGACAGCATATGTTTTGTCTTTGCTGAGATATTGTAAGTTCTCAAGAAGGTTGTCCATGCTTTGCAATTTTCGGTATGGCCATCGTTTAATTCCCAATTTTGTACACATTCTCTTCAACTTATCTTCACTTACATTGAGCTCCCTTGCTGCTTGGGCTGCGGGTAAGTTGAAGAATTTTGAAATAGTATTTAAACCCCAGTGTTTAGAGGTTCTCTTGTCAAATACAATGATTTCAGTTGAGTTGGATAATTCAGGTACAACTGGAGGCGCCTCAAGTGAAACATCGTTCTGGCCACATAGCATGTCATTCACAAGACCCCAGTCGAAATCTAATTGTTCGGCAGAGCAACAACTTTGTTGAATTTGGTGTAAAGTTTTACCTGTTGTAGATGAAGTTGGATTATTGAAGTGATAATCCAAGGGGTGGTTTTCAGCATGATTAAAAAAAGGACGGTAATCTTGTTCAGGAGAAGAAATAGGAATTTCTTTATCATCCTCATCCTCTAACTTCAAGAGTTTTATTCGAGGCCATCGGGAAATTCCTAATATCCTGCACCTATTCTTTAATGTTGTGACACCAACCTTTAATTGTACCGCTGCTTCACTAATCGGAAGATGGAAATAACTTGAGATCATTTCCTTAGTGATCGTTCTTGAATCACACAAGGTTTTCTTCACCGTAGTGTTATTTTTTCCTCGACTGCAACCTCTTCCAAAGGTTTAGGTAAAACAGGTGGAACAACTTGGGCGACCGGCTCAGCGTCAATAACTTGTTCACCTTCAACAGATGGTTCTAGTAGTGTGTACAACTCATTCTTAATCTGCAAAAGAGAAGGTAGATTTAGTTCATTCCAAAAGGAAGTATCTTCAAAGTCAGAACAAGAAAGCGAATGAGAATGAGATGATGATGAAACATAATTTGCCATTTGATTGGAAATGTTAAAGTATAAAGAAATAAAACAATTAAGGTGAAAGGGAAGGTTAATTGACGGCTATAAGGAAATGATCAAACATAATTTTCTTATAAGAAAAACCAAGTGCTGCTTTCAAAGGAGCAAAGGACATGTCGGACTGACAAATTAATGGAAACAAAGTTTAATCACACACATTTCAGAATAANGAAGGTTTTTCCTGCACTGAGAAAAGCAAGTAATGTAACCTATTTCACACCATGAAAGTGGCAAGTTACTGTAAAAGTGCTTCAAAAGAATAAAGATGGTCTACTTAATTTGTCTAATGAAGCAGATGAATATAAATAATTATGAACTCACAGGTTGCAAAGCAGTGTAGAATTCGAAGGTTTCAGGGAATTTGAGGTATATTATGGTGTTCAAACTCGTGGAGAAAGATTGCATTTTATGTGCACTCAGAAAAGCACTTTCAAAAAAGAAAGGTCCGTGACTACAATAATTAAAGCATTAGTATGAGACAAGTTCTCTTAACATATTTTCCCGTAACTTGCGGTATTGTGTTCCTTTTTATTGTCAGTTAAATATTATGTTATTTATATGTTTTGGAATATTGTGTTTGGTGCCCGACGTTACCCGTTCGAAATGATATAATTATAGAGTTTTTTAAAAATAGTTGGTAGTTGGGCCCACAAAGATGGTACTGAAGAAACGATAATATATTTCTCTATATATTCTTTTGTATGTTTATTTATTAAAAATTGTAATGTGGCAGACATTGGTTTGGGAATTGGCCTACCACAAAGGTAAAAACACTATAGTGGCACAAGATCCAAACTATTTTTTGTAATAATGTGTCAGACATTTTGTTCGTAATTGGTCCACCACAAAACTAAAAACACTATAGCGTCACAAGACCCAAACTATTTTTGTAATCACTATAATATAATATTGAAGCCTAAATTATGTTTAGATAGTGTGCGTATATAATATCCAAAGCAGGCCCATGAAAATAGTGTCAAAGTTGTATTTAAGCAGCCTGAAATTGGAAGGTCGATCATCGGCAAGGGCAAATATGGCATTCTGTTTGCAAAGCACATCAATAAAAGCACAAGGTACAAAGAAATGTCATCGGAAAAAGTCTTGGGCAAATTATACTGAGCTTTTATATGTTATAGTGATTATACTTGAATTTCTTGACTAAACAATGGTCAATGTGGACTGAGTCGCTAGAGCCTTGACGGTTGGTGGGTTAATTAAACCTGAGAGATGTTGACGGATTAGATATGAAGATGTTTTGTGCCTAAATTACACAGTGAAACTCAATGAGGTAACTAGTGACAAGTGAGCTCATTCTATGAGGAAGAATTTTAAGAGAACTCTTTGATTCTCGAGATGTTGTGGTACGGAGTTCCGAATTAAAAAGTATAGCCGAAAAATCATGAAAAAAGCATTATAATAGAGATCACAACCAAAATCAAAGCAGAACAATAGTAGATCTCTTCTCTTACACAGATACACACATACTACGTTTCAATAATCTAAAAAGTGTTTCAACAGTGCAAGGAGACACAGTTGTTTACTGAGAAGCACTACTTGCCGCTTCTGGCTTGAATCGCTTGGTGAGAAATTCAACAAGTTTATCTCTAGGAGGTAAGGCCTCCTTGATTACGTCGCACTTCAGAAAATCCTTCTTCCACCGACATAAATGAGGGAACTTTTCTTCCGTCATATCCAAATCCACCCCCATAACTTCTCCCAAAACTCCCATCCATAAGGCCACAAAACTGCCGCCTATATCTGCAAGTCCGATCCTCTCTCCTCCCAAGAACTTCTTCTTCTTCAATTCATTGTCCAGAATTTTCAGAAGCTCACCAACTTCCTCTTTTCCCCTTTCTTGCTCCTCGCCTACGGAAAATATTGCATTCTTCGCCGCACCAGAGACCAGCTGTACCGTAACATGCATGTTACAGAAAATTAAAGAAATTTTTGTTTGGATAAAGAGTTTACCATTAGGTCAAATTAAAATTAGAGTTAATACCACAAATGGTCCTCTGACTATTAGGCTAGCACTCGTTTTAGTCATCGACTTTCAATTCGACCACAAATGGTCCTCTGACTTTCATTTTTGACAATAAATAGTCTTCTGTTAAGATTTCTGTTAAATAGGTGTTAAATCTATGGGTAATATCGTCAAATTGATTAATATTATTATAATTACTTCTTTTTGAGAATTATATGACGCCATAATTAATTTCAAACATTAATAAACATTAAGTTAATAAATATAATAGCAAAATGGACGTGACAAATCACATAAACAAACAAATTAAAAAAAATTTCATGATTACTGTTCGCAATTTGTACTTGATTAATTATATTAATTCAATGGTGGCGACCTTCAGTTATGTCCCAAACAAAATGTTTGATCGATTAATGAAGAGTGAAAACTATTAATCATCCATGTATGAACAACCATGAAAATTATGGAAACAATGTTTAAAAAAAATTCTTTCATTTTAATCTGTTGGTTAAATTAAAAACAGATAGCTCTAATATTAAATTTTTATTTTGTACGCATAATTACAAGAATAATATGTATTGTCTTTTTATTTAGGAGTATTTATATTTGTTAATTTTTCATTTTATATTTGTTGGTGAAAAATTGTAAACATTTTTATTTTATGACAATTATATATATCAATTTGACGATAATACCCCTAGATTTAACACCTATTTAATAGAATTTTTAATGGAGGACTATTTGTGGTCAAAAATGAAAATCAGAGGACCATTTGTGGTCGAATTGAAAGTCGATGACTAAAAGGAGTACTAGCCCAATAGTCAGAGGACCATTTGTGGTATTAACTCAAAAAAATTATTACTCTTGACTTTCAGGTTTCTGTTTAACAATTTCTCTAACTACTTGGTGTTTGAATATTGTCAACCTTAAGTCAGACTCAAACATACCACTTTTTAGAATCAAATGCCCACATAATTCAAAAATTATAAGTCGTGATAAAGACACAATTTTATTTTCTTATACTGTCGTATTTTCAAAAGAAATGCATGATGCTGAACAACCCCCTAACTTCTTAATGCTAAACTTGACTTTTCACATACTTCTGTCCAATTTTAAATCTTGAAACGATGGAATCAAATAGTTTGATAGATTTACCTTGTCGTCTATGAACTTAGCCCAGAAACGATCCAAAGCTCTGTGATAGGGGTCCTGAGGCAAAATGGGAGTGCCTGGAAAGGTGTCATCTATGTATTCAACAATGACAAGAGATTCTGCAAGTGGGTTTCCGTTGTGCAAGAGCACAGGGATTTTCTTGTGGATTGGGTTGGATTTGAGAAGCAAGGGGCTCTTGTTGGAGGTGTCTTCTTCTATGAATTCATACTCAACTCCTTTCAGTCTGAGGGCAACCTCAACTCTCCGGCTAAATGGGCTTCCCCAAACGCCTAGAACCTTCACTTCTGCCATCTCTAAACCTGTAAATTAATTCTGTGTTAATCAGTGTTTGTGTGTGCCTCTTTTCTGGGTTACTGGCTTGATTTATATAGGATGGTCCACATTTGTGGATAAAAAAATATTATATTAAATAATATTTTTTTTATTTAAATAATGTATTTTTTCGGAATATAATGTATATTTTTTATTGTATACAAAATAATGTTCATACTCAACTATGATCCATACATGTAGACCTTGATCAATGTAATAATGACTCATTTATATAAAGATGGAATCGATGCATGAACAGGGTTGGCCGGCCAATTTTCTTAGCAATAGTTATACCATGAACCCGGATCTATTTTGCAAGGTGAGCTCGTATTCATTTACATACTGAATGTTCACAATTTGAGTTGCGAATAATTAGCTATTAACCTTCAGTATATAAATTGTGAACATTCTATATGTAAATTATGTATTTTAGACTCGAGCTCACCTCGTAAAGTTTACGCAGATTCACAAAATAATTTGCCTTTTCCTAGCATCCAAGAAATTAAAGTAATTTTATTCACAAAAATTCGTCACTTACATTACTTTATTATACTTTCTTAACTAAACAATAGGGTCTGAATCGCTACTCGCTAGAGGCTTGACGGTTGGTACTTGGTAGCATGACCTATTCAGTGATCTCATCACTCTCTAATAGTTAGAATACTATTTTAATAATAATAATAATAATAATAATAATAATAATATATTATTATTATTATTATTATTAAAATAATAATTTGCATTCATTATTTATATTAAAAACACTATAATCACTTTTCATTAGAATATTGGATATTTTTATTATTCAATATTATTAAAAAAAAAAGTTAGCAGCCAAAAAACGTAGCGTTCTTTGACCAAAACTAATTGGCTATTACGTACTCCATCCAAAAAATATTTGTAGGTGATACATACTTTTTTTTTTTTTTTACTATAATAAATGTAAAAGGTTTTTAAATGGGTTGTTTACGTAAGGAAAACGCTTTTTTCTTTTTCATGAATTTCTCCACATGAAGTAATTTTCATTTATTAGATATTTCTGAATTGGCAAACTTTACCATTGGTTACAAAGAAATTTAGTTGTAAAATTAGATAATGCCACTTTATGAGGAGAAAATTCAAAGGAAAATATAAATGATGTAGCATTACTCTTTACCGTAGTAAGAAAAGAATTGTAATTTTATGGGAGAAAGATAAAGTGAAAGTTTAAATATTAGTGTTTGATTTGCAAGAATATAATTATTAAGAATTTCAATTTCAATATTTTGTATAGATGAGAATTGAAAAGGAATAAGTAGTATAAAGGTCAAAATATTCATACTTAATTATTATTATTATTATTATTATTATTATTATTATTAGTTTTTCACGCGCATTGCGTGAATGAGACAATGCTCAATGCTTATTTTTAAATAAGTATTTCAATGTATATAAATGCAAGACTATATAGGAGATTCCCCAAACGCCTAGAAGCTTCACTTCTGTCATCTCTAAGGCTCTGTTTGGCAGAGCTTATTTATGAGCTTATTAATAAGATATAAGCTCTGTTTGGTGATACTTCCAAAATGACAAAATAAGTTAGTAGCTTTTTTTTTTTAAAATACAACTAACCCTATTACATTGTAGTATCTTAAAATAAGAGTTTATTTTGAAAAGTTATTTTAGTAGCTTTAAAAAAAAAATAAGCTTCTATCTTCTTAACTTTTTTTTTTCAATCTTTATCCTTACTATTTTAAATAAATTTAATCTGTTTTCAAAAAAAAAATGTAATCTTGTACATATCTCAATTAAAATTCTTTTTTCTCTTCAATATATTTGGTTGTAATTTCAATTTGACATTTGTGTGTTTGAACATTAATTTTTGTATAACTAATTTTATGAACTATAAATATTTTGTTTTACTTTATATATTTTCAAATATATGTTCATACTTTATATTTTATTAAAATATATTGTTTCATTATTTTATATTTTAATATGTAAACAAACTTATTTAAATTTAAAACTATTTAAATTATATGAAGATGTTCTTTTTAGCCTTTTTATATTTATCAGCTTATCAAAAAGTTAATTTTACCAAACACTTTTAAACATAACAAGTAGCTTAACAGCTCTTCAGATTTTAGCGTCTAGCTTATAGCTTTTCAACTTTCAGTATATTTTTTTTTATCTAGATTTGTCAAACATAGTCTAAATCTGTAAATTAATTATGTGTTAATCAGTGTTTGTGTGTGCCTCTTTTCTGGGTTATTGGCTTGATTTATATAGGCAATTTTTTATGTATTAAATATATTTTTATTAATATACTAAAAGTATATTTTTTGTGTACTAAATATACATTATATTACATAATGTATTTTAATTTATACTTAAATAATTTCTCTAAATACAATGTACATTTTTTATAGTGTATTTTATGTACATAATAATGTGTTTTTCATTTGTGGTCCATAGTCCATACAGTTGTGCGGACCATGATCCATGCAATAACAACTCATTTATATAGGGATGGAACCGTTGCATGAACAGGGCAATCATTATTCCATTGTCCATGGTTCACATATTTTTGAGAACTATAAATAAAAAGTACATTTCAATATACTAAAAGTACATTATTTATATACGTTTTAGATAAAAAGTCCCTACTAATGGTTATTTGGGTGATATTGGAATAGTGTAAGGTGAGGTGGAAGGAAGAGAAAAAAAAATTGGTTCTCCTGCAAAATGGGGGTGATTGGAACAGTGTAATTGCGGGGGGGGGGGGGGGGGGGG
>NC_044930.1:5714732-5822606 GCF_003576645.1 Ipomoea triloba
GGGGGGGGGGGGGGGGGGGGGGGGGGGGGGGGGGGGGGGGGGGGGGGGGGGGGGGGGGGGGGGGGGAAGAAGAAGCATCTATGCTATGCGCGTTTCGCGCCCAGCAGGCGCCCAGCGGGTGCGTCAGGCACGCTTGACAACTTGCTTAATTTATTTATTTTTTAAATTATTTTTGTTTTATTTTTTCTCTCCCATCCCATTTTCTTTCTTAATCACACTTACAAAAACTTTTTCAAAAACTGCGAAATAACTCCACTAATAAGGATGCTCTTAAGGGCGTCCCTATCCGTAGATCAAACAAGGTTAATGTCAGAGTTTTTGCCATCTTTGCATGAGAGAAGGGTGGAAAGAGAGTAAATGGCTCTTCTGCAAATAAGGGGTGCATAGTACACTGCTTGTCTGATCAGTTTCCATCAAAGGTCATTTGCTATGTGCGTCTACAACGCCCATGCGGACGCATGCAGTGCATGTTCAGGCGTGCCTGACATGTGACCTTTTTATAATTATTTTTATAAAATTATATTTGTTTTATTTTTTTTCTTTTCATCCTATTTTTTCTTTCCTAATCACACTTACAAAAACTGTTCAATAACCGCGAAATATCCTCATTGATAAGGACTCATAAGGATGCTCTAACAGTCAAGAAATTAAAGTATTTTTATTCACAAAAATTCGTCGCTTACAATTACTTTATTATACTTTCTTGACTAAACAATATGGTCTGAGTCGCTACTCGCTAGAGGCTTGACGGTTAGTACTTGGTAGCATGACCTAATCAGTGATGTTATCACCCTCTAAAATAATAATTTGCATTCATTATTTATATTAAAAAACTGTATTGTAAATAAATCTTAGAATTGAAAGCAATAAAATATATATATGAGAATTTTGAGAAAACATATTTGATTGAGGTTGACCTATTAATTTAGACTCTGTGTTGAAAACAGAAAAAGAAGTCACATTATAATCGAGAGGGAGATGTTAAACATTAATTTATGTTCAAAAAAAAAAAAGGGGAGATTTTGTCTCTAAGATTTTCTTTTTTGGATTCTAATTACATGAAAATGACGAAATTACAATTTGTTCCAACCAAATGAAGGAATTTGTTTGCTTTCAGAATAAAGTGAGAATGAAATTTTAATTTCTTTTGACCAAAAGCCTCATTAGGTAAAGATGCCTTAGAGTTTTGTATTTATAAAAAAACTGAAAATTTAATGGCATATTGCAATTTATAGAAGGAAAACAATTGACTAGCTACTCACTAGTTTGTATTTATTCCTCCAACAAATCCCAAAGCTAAGCTTGCCGGTCACATTCATGACTGTGACAGTGATAGGGACCTCCTCAATGATTTTCACCGTGCTTTTGTGCCTTCGTTTTGAACTTCCTAGACTCATTTTCTCATGCAAATGGCTTCCTTGCTCGTTTATGCCCTTGCCTAAAACCCCAAACACTCCCATTAAAAGTGATTTTTACCGCAATCACCTTAAACTCCATGCAAAATGAGGATAAATGATGTGCACAAATGAGCCAAATTATGGCTTATCACTAGGCGACTTGTTGCTTCGGATTTTGAGCCAAGATCAAGAAATATGAAACTTGAGTTAGGTAAAATTTGTCTTTGAGTCGAACAACACTTTGAATTAAATGTGAAATGATCTTCTTCATTATAAGCCTTCATATTTTATAAGCCAAAGATCTTGTGGTATAGTGATATCTGGTTACACTCTCGCGTGGGTTCAAGCCTGAACAAAATGCCGCTGGAATACACAACATTTATTTTCCTCAATTTCTAGGAAAGCTGATGACCTTCCCATATTATTTTATTAATAATAAACAAGCAAGTGTTACAACAGATATGACTACATGAGACATTGACATTAATTTATTACAACTCTTCCAGTTCAAACTTCTCAATCTAAAACAAATGTTTACTGAGAAGCAGTTGCAGCTGCTGGCTTGACCTTGCTGAAATGATAGGCAACAAGTTTATCTTTAGAAGGTAAAGTCTCCTTAATTACATGGCAGTTGAGGAAATCCTGTTTCCACCGACATAAATGAGGGAATTTTTCTTCCGTCAAGCCCAGTTCCACCTCCATAATTTCTTCCAAAACTCCAACCCATACAGCAACGAAATTGGCGGCTATATCTGCAAGTCCGATCGTTTCCCCTCCCAAGAATTTCTTCTTCTTCAATTCATTGTCCAGAACTTTCAGAAGCTCACCAACTTCCTCTTTTACCTTCTCTAGCTCCTCTCCTTTGGTATATAGTACTTTCATAGTTGCAGGCCGGAACTGCGCGAAACTGTAACAGTTAAACACACATCACAAATTCAAATTGAAGATGAAGATGAGGACTATAGTTGTAGATTTACCTTTTCGTCTATGAACTTTGCCCAGAAACGAGCCACGGCTCTCTCGTAAGGATCTTTGGGCAAAATGGGAGTGCCCGGAAAAGTGTCGTCGATATACTCCACAATGACAAGAGACTCAGCGATTGGGTTTCCGTTGTGCAAGAGCACAGGGGTTTGCTTGTGGACAGGGTTGGATTTGAGAAGCAAGGGGCTCTTGTTGTATGAATTCATATTCAACTCCCTTGAGTTTGAGAGCAATCTCAACTCTTGCGCTAAAAGGGCTTGACCAACGACCTAGAACCTTCACTTCTGCCATCTCTGGGTGTATAAATTCTGGGTTCTGGGTACGTTATTGGCTTGATTTATATAAGGATGGAACAGAGGTGTGAACAAGGCTGGCCATTGAAATTTGCTTATCGGCAAGAAAGGACTGTAGCATTGTTGACTAAAACTTGGCTATTATTACTCCTTTTGGGTTTATTTCCCCAAAATGGTTATTTTTCTTAAATTGGTCCCTCATTTTTAATTGAAAAATTCTACACGGTGCGAAATTATACTCCCAAAGTGAAACTCCCTGAGCTGGCTTCTTAGCTATCTGGCATCACATCAAACTTTTTTACTTTTTTACTTTGTTTTGGTTTCTTTATGAGAAGATTTGGCGTCCAAACAGAACCATTTCATTGTTTACCTTTTCTCTATTTCTTCATTTCAAAGCTTGAGAGGTAAAAGCAATTAACATCAAACAGAGCCTGAGAGCCATTAGCATCAATGAAGGCTTCAGTACTAGGTATATTTATAGTATATGTTATTTTAATTATATTTTAAAATTTAAAATTATGTATTTGCTGAGAAAGAATACAGAACACTGCAACAAGCTTGAGCCGCCGGTAAGGCTGCCGTATGCGAGTATATTGTCCAGGATCTGAGAGTAAAATTTGTTGAGATCTTCGGTAGAGTCAGACTTGAGAAAAGCGAGGAGCTGGTCGTGAATTGGGGAATCGGAGCCGATGGGCCATAAGAGATGAACATTCGGAGAATAGATGAGAGAAAAATGGAGGAGAGGAAGAGGAAGAGACGAGAAGAAACAGAGAATAGAGGGGAAGAGATAAAGAAAAGAGAGAAAAATGAGTTGAGAGGGAGTAAGGGGGAGTAGAATAAATGGAATGATTTAAACCACATAAAATAATTTTTTTTTTAATAAAAAGTAATTACACGTCAGGGAGATTCTTTGGGAGTACCGGACTCTTGTTAATTACACCCAAAATAGTTTTACAATTTTTAAATTTTAAGTCAAAATGATCTTGCCAAGTACCTTGTAGTCTGATGGCATCATTATTGCCATTCTAAACGGAAGGTCTCAGGTTTGAGTCCCATCCCAATCAAGGATGTTGGCATTATCATGTTGTTTGGGCAGATTAGGTAAGTCAAAATGATCTTCTATTATTTGGCATTAAGTAGGTAGGATACTATGTAGATGAAGCAGTATGTATTATAGAAGATTTGCACTGATTTTCTATTATCTTTGGAATAGATTTGCACTGATTTTCTATTATCTTTGGCATAGATTTGCACTCTAATCTGAAGCAGTATGTGATTCCCTTCTTGCGGACATATTTCTTCCCTTCCTTCTCTGCGGACATATTTCTTCAAATTGAGTTTTTGTTTTCTTGAATCTGCAATTAAAATGTGAGATAATCAACTAGAAAGTCGAAAAAATTCATCTTCAACTTAACTTCATTCACCAACTTTTCAAGGCAAAGATTTTTGACCTTCTAAATGATTATCTCACATTTTGATTACAGATTTAAGAGAGAAAAAACTTAATTTCAAGAAACATATGTGCATGCTTATGAAAGGAGTCGCAGATTGCTTTAGAATTAGAGCGCAAAATATAAATTTTTTGTTTTACCCTACATTTTAAGACGGATGACCATTTTGATTTATAATTTAAAAGTTGAAGAACTACTTTAAATGCAATTAAAAGTCAAAAGACGAATATAAGGAAAAAAAATCATACTAGGAAACTCATTTTAAGAATTAACTCTATTACTTTATTTATACTTTCTTGACTAAACAAAATATGTACTGATTCCATAGAGCCTTGACTGGTGGTTTGGTTGTAGCATGAGAAAAAAATTTTGAAGCTGACCTATTCACTTATCTCATCATCCTCTATTAAACATACTCTCAAATTGTACTCTCTTATTTCTATTCTTTGAAATGACAAACAGACATTGGTTATTTTCATCATGTGGATTTACAAAAAAGTGTTTACATCAAAAGCATGTGAGAGGAAGTACAAATGAGGTTTAACCCGTACACAATTACACACCTGTGAATAGTGACGGTGGATTTCTCTCATTATTTGGTTGGAAGGAAAAAACTGTAATTTTATAGAAAAAGAATAAAGTAGAATTCAAATTACATTCTTTGAAAAGAGTGAATAGAATTATTGAGAATGAAAACAGAACAAATTATATAAAAATTAAAATGCCATTTGTGTAATAATATTAATAATAATATCCAAGAGCAAATATATTGCAATTCATTGAATTAATTGCAGTAGCAAACATAATATGTAAAATGGTACCGAAGGAGTATAATTTTACTATAAAGTAATGCATTTATAATATAAAGTCATAAAGTACTATATATAGAACTTAAAAGACAAAAAACTAATTTAACAAATAAAGAGTACAATTCCAAAAAAAAAAAACAAATAAAGAGTAAAGTCCATGGCCTTACCTCATTATTTTATTAATAATAAACAAGCAACTGAAGCAAGTGTTACAACTTACAACAGATCTGACTATATGAGACCTTGACATTCATTTTATTACGACTCTTCCAGTACAAACTTTTCAATCTAAAACAAATGTTTACTGAGAAGCAGTTGCAGCTGCTGGCTTGAGTAGCTTGCTGAAATAGGCAACAAGTTTATCTCTAGAAGGTAAAGTCTCCTTAATTACATGGCAGTTGAGGAAATCCTGTTTCCACCGACATAAATGAGGGAATTTTTCTTCGGTCACGCCCAGATCCACCCCCATAACTTCTTCCACAACTCCAACCCATACAGCAACGAAATTGCCCGCTATATCTGCAAGTCCGATCGTCTCCCCTCCCAAGAATTTCTTCTTCTTCAATTCATTGTCCAGAACTTTCAGAAGCTCACCAACTTCCTCTTTTGCCTTCTCTTGCTCCTCGCCTTTGGTAGATCGTACTTTCATAGTTGCAGGGAAGAACTGCGCGCAACAGTAACAGTTAAACATCACAAAATCGAATAGCGAAGCTAAATCTTGAATTGAAGCAGATCAAATGGACGAATTGAAGATTTACCTTATCGTCTATGAACTTAGCCCAGAAACGAGCCAAGGCTCTCTCGTAAGGATCTTTGGGCAAAATGGGAGCCCCCGGAAAAGTGTCGTCGATATACTCGAGAATGACAAGGGACTCAGCGATTGGGTTTCCGTTGTGCAAGAGGACAGGGATTTTCTTGTGGACAGGGTTGGATTTGAGAAGCAAGGGGCTCTTGTTGGAGAGATCTTGTTGTATGAATTCATATTCAACTCCCTTCAGTTTGAGAGCAAGCTCAACTCTAGCACTAAAAGGGCTTGCCCAACCACCTAAAACCTTTACTTCTGCCATCTCTGTGTGTACAAATTATGTGTTAATCAGTGAGTGTGTGTCTCTATTCTGGGTACGTTATTGGCTTGATTTATAGAAGGATGGAACAGAGGTGTGAACAAGGCCGGCCGGTGAATTTTCTTATTAGGCAAGAAAGTACGTACTGTAGCATAGTATATTTATACTTACGACTAAACAATAATATGTACTGAATCGATAGAGCCATGATGAATTTTTTTTGAAGCTGACCTATTCACTGACCTCATCACCCTGACTATAAAGTAATACATTTATAACATAAAGTATTATATATAAGATTTAAAGTAGAATTTATTATCAAAATGGTCCCTCGACTATTGCGAAATTATCAATTTGGTCCTCGACAATTTTTCGTGCCCAATTAAGTCCCTCGACTTTGAAAAATTTAACCAATTTAGTCCTCCATTTATTTTGCCATTAACATCCGTTAAAACAGGACCAAATTGGTAATTTTGCTATAGTCAAGGGACCATTTCAGTGAAAAATTAAGGGATAAACTACAAATAAGTCATCGTACTATTTGAGAACAAGCAATTAGGCTATCCAACTCAAATAACCCCCAAATAGGGGATCAAACTCAGAAAAATAAAGCAATTGAGCCACTGAAACCAAAAAAAAAAGAGCAATTAACCCATTTTTTAAAATTTTCGGCAACAAATTTCGGCACCGGCGGCGACGCCATTTTCGGCGAGGGCGACCAGCGCCGGAAATGTCAACCAGCGTCGCCGCCGGTTGCCGGAAATGGTCGCCGGTGCCGGAATCTTTCGCCAGAAATTTTAAAAATGGGTTAGTTGCTCTTTTTCGGTTTTAGTGGCTCAATTGCTTTTTTTTTTTGAGTTCGATGGTTTATTTGGGTATTATTTGAGTTGGATGACCTAATTGCTTGTTCCCAAATAGTACGATAACTTATTTGTAGTTTATCCCTTAATTTTTCACTGAAATGGTCCCTTGACTATAGCAAAATTACTAATTTGGTCCTGATTTAACGGATGTTTAACGGAAAAATAAACGGATGATCAAATTGGTTAACTTTTTCAAAGTCGAGGGACTTAATTGGTCACAAAAAATTGTTGAGGACCAAATTGGTAATTTCGCAATAGCCGAAGGACCATTTTGGTAATAAACTCTTTAAAGTATTAATTATATATGGAATTCTATTATGACCCATTTTTATTATTTCATCTGTCCAATTTTATTTGTCATAATGGCATTTACTATTTATTGGTTAAGTCAACTTTGTCTTCTTTCTTTCATTATTTTTCTTTAGTATTATTTACTTATTTTTAAATTTAATTTTTTTTGTGTTTAATAGTATTTTTAATGTAGTTTTTAAATATATAAATTCTGTATACTAATACTAAACTTAATATTATGAAAAATTGAATTAAAAATAACTTCAGAAGTGTGAGATGGTCCCATACACTTTGTAGTCGATCTGTTGTCAGTTAGGGTCATTAGGTGTGGTTTACCCCATACACACTTGTGGAGAATGATTGCAAATTTCTCACATTATTCATAAAAATTATTGTGAAGTTTATATCTAGATTATAAAATAATTTAAGAACAAATAAATAAATAAAATTGCATTAAAATCTTCATAAAGTCAGTTTACATGTTACTAGTTAAAATGAAATGATTAATCTATCAAATAATTTTTATGTAAATAGTAGATTAATACTATGGTTTTCGTCAGTCAAAATCACTAATACAATCCAGTATTAGCAATCATTAATACAATCCAGTATTAGCAATCAACTAATACATTCAATTAGTCAGTTTACATGTTACTAGTTAAATTAAATAATCAATTTATCAAGTAATTTTTATATAAATATATAGTAGGTTGTTAATACTATGTATTTTATGTTGGTCAAAATAAGCAATACAATCCACTATTACCAATCAACTAACACATTCAATTATTCATCATATGTTATATGC
The DNA here is from genome assembly GCF_003576645.1 of Ipomoea triloba. Lineage (NCBI taxonomy): Eukaryota > Viridiplantae > Streptophyta > Magnoliopsida > Solanales > Convolvulaceae > Ipomoea > Ipomoea triloba. The sequence continues at coordinate 5,722,690 of NC_044930.1, forward strand.
TAATACAATGGGTAGCTCATGTGGCAAGTGAGTTCGCTTTGTGTCGAGTCATTTTGTCGCTTCTTATGTCAAGATTTAACAAGTAGACAAAAATGTCAATGGCTTTCTCTAATTATTTTATTTTATTAATAATAATGACAAATTAAACAAGAGCTACAATAGATGAAACATAAAACTTAAAATAGTACAACTCTTTTTACTAATTAGAAGCAGTTGCCGCTGCAGGGTTGAATCGCTTGATGTTGAAAGCAACAAGTTTATCTCTTGGAGGAAAGGTGTTCTTGATTACACCACAATTAAGAAAATCCTCCTTCCAACGACATAGATGAGGAAATTTTTCTTCAGTCACGCCCAATTCTACCCCTATAACTTCTTCAAAAACTCCCAACCATAAGGTGATGAAATTGCCGGCTAAATCTGCAAGTCCGATCGTCTCTCCTCCCAAGAACTTCTTGTTCTTCAATTCATTGTCCAGAATTTTCAGAAGCTCACAAACTTCATCTTTTCCCTTCTCTTTCTCCTCCTCGCCTTTGGTAAATACTGCTTTCTTTACTGCAGGCAAGAACTGCAACGTATCGTAGTCAGAAAATTGAAAAGGTAAGGGAAATTAAAATTTAAATCTGGAAACCAATTAAATAGAAATAGTTTATTAGCAGATTAATTTACCTTGTCGTCGAAGAACTTAGCCCAGAAACGAGCCATGGCTCTCTGGTAAGGATCTTTAGGCAATATGGGAGTGCCCGGAAAGACCTCGTCGATATACTCTAGGATGACAAGAGACTCAGGTATTGGGTTTCCGTTGTGTAGGAGGACAGGAACTTTCTTGTGGACTGGGTTGTATTTGAGAAGCAAGGGGCTCTTGTTGGATAGATCTTCTTGTATGAATTCATATTCAATTCCTTTCAGTTTGAGAGCAATCTCAACACTTGCGCTATAAGGACTTGCCCAACTGCCAACAACCTTCACTTCTGCCATGATCTTATCTCTCAACTTCAGTTCAGCGTTGTGCGTCTGTTTTCTGGATGGATGGGTTATTGACAGGTGAAAGTAGTTTTATTTTATTATTTTTTATTATTATTATTTAAACTTAAAATATTACTCTTCATCTTTTACATTTCGATTTAAAAGTGAGATACTTGTTAACATTACTTATTATGAAAAATATAATGTTGTTGATAGAAAATATAATACTTTTACATCAGAATTCAAAAATATTTCATTTTCTCTCAAACGTATTACATTTTCTCTTATAAATAACAAAAATTGTATTCCTAATTAATATTACATTTGAATATATAAGTATGACATTTGCATGTTGCTTCGATCTGACCCGTCTTGCAAATAAGAATCCGTGAAATGTCTCACACAAATATGACCCTTACTCTTTTCATTATAAATAACAAACACTTCATTAATAATTAATATTATTACATTTTCATCTTAATCCAACTCTATCATAAATCCTCACCGCAAAACTTTCGGTCAAAATACAAAGAAGCCTAACCAAGGAGGGCCCAATAGTCAAGCAAATTTAGATGAGCACAAATACTGAAATACAGAATGGGTGGTCAAATAGAGTGGAAAGTACATGACCTTCCCTCATTATTTTATTAATAGTAAAAAACAAGTGTTACAACTGAGATGAGACATACACATTACTCTATTACAACGTAAATAAAACTAGAACAAACTACTCTTCTCATACAAACCTTTTCGTCTATGAACTTTGCCCAGAAACGAGCCAAGGCTCTCTCGTAAGGATCTTTGGGCAAAATGGGAGTGCCCGGAAAGGACTCGTCGATATACTCGAGAATGACAAGAGACTCAGCGATTGGGTTTCCGTTGTGCAGGAGAACAGGAACTTTCTTGTGGACAGGATTGCATTTGAGAAGCAAGGGGCTCTTGTTGTATGAATTCATATTCAACTCCCTTCAGTTTGAGAGCGACCTCAACTCTTGCGCTAAAAGGACTTATCCAACTACCTAGAACCTTCACTTCTGCCATAATTATCTCTCAACTAATTTAATTTTGCTTCTTCAATTCTGCGTTCACTGGTGTCTCTTTCCTGGGTTATTGGCGGGATTTATACTAGGATGAAACAGTAATGTGAACAAGGCTGGCCAGTGAATTTCGTTGCAGCCAAGAAAGCTACTTTCTTGACTAAACATAATTTAAAATTTTTCTTTATCTTATCAATTTCAAATTAAGATTGGCATTCCTATGAGACTCAGGTATTAATTATTCTTAGTTTCTTTGACGACCAAGCTACTTAAATAATCTGGATTACTCGCATGGAGCCTAGAAGCTTGTTTATCTTCTTTTTTTTTTTTTTTTTTCCTTTTTAAAATGCTGATGACATATTGAGTGAACTCATCTTCAATTCTTCAACTATTTCTCCATCCAACCCATTAAAATACGGGTACAACCCTTATCCAATGCACCTGTACCTTTCAAGTTCCAATAATGTGTGAAAGATGAATGCAGATTTATTAAAACAATATTGCATAATTTATAAAAATAATACGAATTTATTAATCATTACTTAAATTTATTATTCCTTAATTATGTTTGCATAAGTAAAATTAATGTATAAAACATTAAAACATACTTTCTATACCATTTTACTTGTATTGTTTAATATTCATAGATCAAATCAATTTTTTTTGTTTATTTTTAGTATTTGTTAATTATTTTTATATTTATTTTTTATATTTAATAATACTTTTAATGTAGTTTCTAAATATATAAATTTTATAAACTAATACAAGCTTAATATTACTAAAATTTGAATTGAAAATAATTTTAGTCTAGCCATGTTATCCAAATCAGACACATAAAATAGAACAGCAAATGTATATATCTAAAACTCTGAAGTATTATTTTTAAATAACACTCATATTAATATATTATTTTTCGATAAATCATTTCGATAATTGTGTGGTGAACTTGTAGTGATGACTTTATGAGCTTGTAATAAGAAATTGATAGACCTACAATAATGTCTTGATCAGTGTTGTAAAAATTGACCTAGGCGTTAGGCGTCCTTAGGCTGAGGTGATTTCAGCACTAGGTGACTTTTAGTCGGTTGACTAGGCGCCCTAGGCGTCAAGTTGGGCGCTAACTTAGCCGAATTAGCGCTCAACTCAGTTAAGGTGTTTTTTTGTCTGCTTAGTTATTCCTCTTCTATATTCCTCTAGTCTTGTTCAAGTACCATTTAACATATGCAGTTGACTAGTGAATGGAATATAATAGTCTAACAACTTATAGCCCTGAGTGAAAAAATTTAAGACGATATATATACTCGTATTACTCGATTGCCTAGGCGCCCCCAAACGCCGGACTAGAGTCTAACGCCTTCTGCAACATTGGCCTTGATAAACTTGTAATAGTGACTTAATGAACCCACTATTAACTTAATAAACATGTAGTAATAACTTAACAAGCATGTAATATTGGCTTAGTGTACCGACTACCTATTGCACTAATTTAATGAATCTGTAATAGTAAATTGATAAACCATAATAATCTCTTACAACACGTTTGGTTCGCTGGAAAATATTTGAAGGAAATGGAATTCAAATTCCATGGAAAACAACTTACCAGGAAAATCGATTCCATTGTTTGGTTGGTGAAAAAAAAATTACTAGGAATATGAATTCCATTGTTTGGTTGGATTTGGAATGGTAAGGAATTATGAATATAAAAACCAATATGCCCTTAACAATTAATAGTGATAATAAATTATATTATTTTGATGAGGGTAAAGTTGTCCAATTGCTCAATATTTCTTCCCAACCCCTTGGAAAACAAAATACCAACTCCTAACAAAGAATTTGTTTTCCTTCACTTTTGGGAACTCAAATTCCCATGGAAAACATTTTCCATCCAACCAAACAATGGAAAAACACATTTTCCTTCACTTCATGGAAAATCTTTCCATCCAACCAAACACCCCCTTAGAGTTTTTTAATGATAAACATTTCAATATAACTATTCATTCTATAATATAAAAATACAAATGTGAAACTGTTATTCAGTATCAGTTCATATGCACTGCAGTTACATTTCAACACAACTATAGTTACATTTCGATATAACTATAGTTTTATTCGATAATATAAAAACACAAATGTGAAACTGTTATTCAGTATCAATTCATATACACTGCAGCTACATTTCAACACAATTATAGTTACATTTCGATATAACTGCAGTTTCATTCGTTAATATAAAAACAAATGTAAGGCAGTATCTTTTGAGATAAACTGTAGTATCAGTTACGAAGTTTCGTCTCTCACTTATCAAAACGACATTATTTTGTGACCATGGTCCGTGGTATAACGACTGATAGTTGACTTGCTCCAACTTGAAGTATGTAGCAAGGGCATACTCCCAATAACAAGGTTGTAAGACCCTTATAAGAAGTCTTAGTTGATGCATCAAAAATATATTTTTGATCATTTATACGCGAAATTCATGAAATGTAACATAGATTATTAAGATGAAATTAATTTGATGATATATTATTGTCAAGATTTAACAAGGAGAGAAAAAATGCCAAGATCCACTTATTATTTTATTAAAATAACCAAACAAGAGTTGCAACATAGATGACACATAAACATTACCTTATTACAACAGAAATAAAACTAGAATAGTACACAACTTTACGCAAGCAGATTGCACTAAAAAAAAAAACAAAACAAAACAAAACGCAAAATGCATAGCAAATTACTGAGTAGCACTTGCCGCTTCTGGGTTGAATCTCTTGTTGTAGAGGGCAACAAGTTTATCTCTGGGAGGAAAGGTCTCCTTAATTACATCACAGTTGAGAAAATCCTGTTTCCACCGATATAAATGAGGGAATTTTTCTTCGGTCACGCCCAAATCCACCCCTATAACTTCTTCAAAAACTCCCATCCATAAGGCGATGAAATTGGCGGCTAAATCTGCAAGTCCGAACGTCTCCCCTCCAAGGAACTTCTTGTTCTTGAGTTCACTGTCCAGAATTTTCAGAGCCTCACAAGTTTCCTCTTTTCCCTTCTCTTGCTCTTCGCCTTTGATAAACAGTGCTTTCCTGGCCGCAGAAAAGAACTGCAGAAAATTGAAGAGTTAAGAGAAATAATTAAAATTTAAATCTTGAACCGGATTAAACAAAAATAGTTTAGTAGATTTACCTTGTCGTCTATGAACTTAGTCCAGAAACGAGCCATGGCTTTCTCATAAGGATCTTTAGGCAAAATGGGAGTGCCCGGGAAAGTCTCGTCGATATACTCGACGATTATGAGAGACTCAGGTAGTGGGTTTCCGTTGTGCAGGAGGACAGGAACTTTCTTGTGGACAGGGTTGGATTTGAGAAGCAAGGGGCTCTTGTTGGATAGATCTTCTTGTATGAATTCATATTCAACTCCCTTCAGTTTGAGAGCAATCTCAACACTTGCGCTAAATGGGCTTGCCCAGTGACCTAGGATCTTCACTTCTGCCATTATCTCTCAACTTTTGCTACTTCAATTCTGCGTTAATTGGTGTTTCTGTGTCTTTGTTCTGGGTTATTGGCTACATCATTTATACAGGGAGGCAAGGCCCATTTTTTGATTTGCCTTGTCATGTTCTGGTAAATGAGTGAGACCTTATTAATAAATTGAAAATTAAAAAAAATTTCAAACAAAAACATATAAAAAATTTAATTTTTGACAAAACATATACTAACTATTACATCAGAACTAAACTAGAAGGCCTATGTTGCACATCGGATGGAAGCCAGGCTGGCGCTGAGTTTTCGTTGCTGCCAAGAAAGTTTTGCTTTATTATTTTTCTCCTACTTTGTTGACTAAACAATATGGTCTATGGACTATGGACCGACTCGCTAGAGGCTTGGGGTATGATGAAAATTTTTGGAAGCTGACCTATTCAGTGATATCATCACCTTCTGCTACTCCAACAACTGTCATATATACACCTACCTAGACAGCTATAGCTTCATTATTTTGACGCTAATACGCTATCATATATACACCTAACTGGAGTACTGGACGACTATAGCTTCATTATTTTGACGTTAATATGCTGTCGTATATACACTTAGCTAGGCGACTATAGCTTCTTTATTTTGACGTTAAGTCATATATTCAAAAGAAAAAAATACTATTTATACTTTCAATTTTTACTTTCTGTTATAAATATTAAATGTAAACAAATTTTGCTTGACCAACAAAATAAAATGTTATAAGCATGTTTGTCACATCAAAATGTATAATTGATGAGGCAGAATTTTAGAGTCCCTATAGTAAGATTTTACTGTTTATAATGTCTTCCAAGAATTAATTTAAAAAGTATATGATAAATAAATTGTTTGATCTAAAATAAAATTTGTAATTACGGAGTATTATTTAATTACGCATTGAGTAAAATCTGTTGATTATAAAATTTTGTTGCTCTGCTTAATGGGTTCCTTTGTTTATAAGAGCTACATAATAATCGGGACTACTTATTATTTTAAATTTTTTTTTCGAATATATTGAATTTCTCAACTTTCTATTTGGGTCATTTTAATTTTCTGAAAATGAAAATATTATTTGTTATAACAATAATAATAATAATAATAATAATAATAATAATAATAATAATATGTGGTGATGATGATAGTGGTAGTGGTGGTGGTTTTGAAGTTGGTAGTGGTATTAGTGGTGGTAGCGGTGTTGGTGTGGAAGTGATGATGTGGCCATCGTCGTGTGATAGTGGTGATGGTATTGGTAGTTTTAATAATAATAACAATTTGAAAACTAATTTTAAAAAGAAGAGAAGGAAAAAAAATTAAGAATTCAAAAAATGTATTTCGACTAAAAATTTAGGAAGACATCTTTCACCAAATTGAATCTTTTTTCCGTTGATTAAAATGAATAAATTTTTATTTTTTTTGAGTTTATTTTCCTTGAATACCCAAACATTAGAATATTCATTTTTCATGTTTCCAAACGAACCCTTAAATTTATTGATAAAAATAATAATTTTTCAATGTAATTTGAAAGTATGACCACTTTTAAAAGTGAGAGAACATTGCAGGTATATAGAGAGAATAATAAATGAATTGTAAATTTGATGATGTGAAAGTAAAACCACAAAGTAAACAATATTGCAAAGATGATTATCTGACAATAACAAAGGGTAATTTGACATGCGAGAAACGATTTTTCTGGAAGCTTCTTTGCATATGTATTATTTTTTGTTGTTGTAAGTGCTAATTTATTTAATTTAATAAGAGTAATAGAGTAGTGTACTTATTTTTCAATAATATACTCTAACATATTCGTAGTATATGTTTAACAATTATGGCAACTCTAATTGTGGTGGGTTCGAACCTAAGATCTTTCTTATATAAATTAATTGCTAAGTTAAAAGTTAACGGAATATTTCGTTATTAAAGTTTATACTAACGGATTGGAGGTTATTTAAGGGAAGAAAATAATATGATAGATGGTAAAGAAGGAAAATCATAAAAAATTACTAAAACCAAAATAATATGAACCATTCGTTTGAGTAAATAATTATGACCACTTTTTTTCTTCCCGTTAGAACCCTAACTTTATTGGCTCTTATTAAAATTGTAGATGTAGATACAAATTTTGCTGTTGAAAACATATTGACTAAATTCGAATTTTGTTTTTGAAAATTTATGTAACATGTTGTAAACAAACCTTAGAATTGAATTGAAAGCAATAATATATATATATATATATATATATATATATATATATATATATATATATAATGAGAGAGAGTTTTGAAAAAATATATTTGATTGAGGTTTGCATATTGATTGACGTTCTGTGTTGAAAGTAGAAAAAAAAATAGATTATAATCAGGATGTATATGTCAAACATTAATTTTATGTTTTTTTTTTAAAAAAGGAGAGATTTTGTCTCAAGATTTTTTTTTTTTGGAGTCTAGTTACATGAAAATGACGGAATTACAATTCCTTCCAACCAAACGAAAGAATTTGCTTGTGTGAATTAAGTAAGAATGAAATTTTAATTTCCTCTTACCAAATGCCTCGTTAGGTAAAGATTCCTTAGAGTTTTGTATTTATAAAAAACTGAAAATTTAATGGAATATTGCAATTTATAGAAGGAAAACAATTGACTGGCTACTCACTAGTTTGTATTTATTCCTCCGACAAATCCCCAAGCTAAGCTTGCAGTTCACGGTCACATTCATGACTGTGACAATGATTGGGACCTCCTCCTCGATTTCTTTCGTGCTTTTGTGCCTTCGTTTTGAATTTCCTTGACTCATTTTCACATGCAAATGGCTTCCTTCCTTGCTCGTTAATGCCCTTGCCTACAATCATAAATACTCCCATTAAAAGTGATTTTCACCGCAATCACCTTAAACTCCATGGAAAATGAGGATAAATGATGTGCACAAATAAGCCAAATTATGGCTTATCAGTTATCACTGGGTGACTATTGCTTCGGATTTTGAGCCAAGCTCAAGAAATGTGAAACTTGAGTTAGGTAAATTTTGACTTTGAGTCGAACAAAGTTTTGAATGTAAATATTTATATTTTTGACCAGGAATTTATGAAATGTAACATAAATTATTAAGATCAAATTAAGTTGATTATATATTGTCAAGATTTAACAAGTGGAGAGAAATGCCAATGACCTCCTCTCATTATTTTATTAATAATAACCAAACAAGAGTTGCAACATAGATGACACATAACCATTACCTTATTACAACACAAACAAAACTAGAATAGTACAACTCTTCTCTTACAAACCACAAACGTCTCAATCTAAAAAGTGTTTCAACAGCTTAACGCAATCAGATTGCACCTTTGAGTCTTTGACTAAAAAAAACACAAAATGCATTTGTTTATTACTCAGTAGCACTTGCCGCTTCTGGGTGGAATCTCTTGTTGTTGAAGGCAACAAGTTTATCTCTTGAAGGAAAGGTGTTCTTGATTACATCACAATTAAGAAAATCCTCCTTCCAACGACATAAATGAGGGAATTTTTCTTGGGTCACGCCCAAATCCACCCCTATAACTTCTTCAAAAACTCCCATCCATAAGGCGATGAAACTGCCGGCTAAATCTGCAAGTCCGAAAGTCTCCCCTCCAAGGAACTTCTTGTTCTTCAATTCACTGTCCAGAATTTTCAGAGCCTCACAAACTTCCTCTTTTCCCTTCTCTTCCTCTTCGCCTCTGATAAATAGTGCTTTCCTGGCCCCAGAAAAGAACTGCAGAAAATTGAAAAGTTAAGAGAAATAATTAAAACTGAAATCTTGAAACGGATTAAATAAAAAGAGTTTAGTAGATTTACCTTGTCGTCTATGAACTTAGCCCAGAAACGAGCCATGGCTTTCTCGTAAGGATCTTTGGGCAAAATAGGAGTGCCCGGAAAGGTCTCGTCGATATACTCGACGATGACGAGAGACTCAGGTAGTGGGTTTCCGTTGTGCAAGAGCACAGGGATTTTCTTGTGGACAGGGTTGGATTTGAGAAGCAAGGGGCTCTTGTTGGAGAGATCTTGTTGTATGAATTCATATTCAACTCCTTTGAGTTTGAGAGCAATCTCAACATTTGCGCTAAAAGGACTTGCCCAGTGACCGAGGACCTTCACTTCTGCCATTACCTCTCAATTGTGCGTTAACTAGTGTTTCTGTGTGTCTCTGTTCTGGGTTATTGGCTTCATCATTTATATAAGGAGGGAACAGTAATGTGAACAAGGCGGGCGGTGAGTTTTGGTTGCATCCAAGAAAGTTCTGACTAGACTCTAGAGGCTTGGGGTATGATGAAATTTTTTGGAAGCTGACCTATTCAGTGATATCACAACTATGGAACAGTAATGGATTCCTTTGTTTATAAATAATCCGGACTACTCTTGTTTATTACGGAGTATTATAATTACCAAAATGAATGATGGGTGGGTTCTAGTGAGTCAGTAGTACTCATACAAAGTAATTACTCAGTATTACTTCTTTTAATTTGCTGGATATATTAAATTTCTCAAGTTTAGACTAATCCTTTATCATTTTTTAAAGATGATGACGTATTGAGTGAACTCATGATCTTTAACAGGTACTACTACTGCATCCAGCCCATTAAAATACGGCCACAATACTTGTCTAACCATGTGGACTCGTCCGGATTCACATTAAAAGGTGGATCTATTACAATTTTACATACTGAATATTCACAATTCAAGTTGTGAGCATTTTCTTATGAACATTCAATATATAAATTGTGAACATTCTGTATTTCAATTATGTATTTTAAACTTAGGTTCATCTTATAAGGTGGATTCAAGTCCACAAAATAATTTGCGCTTGTCTAATGCATCTCTACCTTCCAATAATGTATTAAACATGAGTAATATTCATTAAAACAAAAATACAATTGGATGTTTAGAAAATGATTTCTCATTCAAAGTTTAATTTATTTGATCAATTTTAGATGTTTGACTAGTCAAACGGCTAAAATGAACATTTCATAAATAATTTTTTAACTTTATTTATTAATGTCAATAAGCAAAAAAATAAAAAATAAAAAATTACTTTAAGTACCTTATTAATATCAACTTACTGCACTTTCATTTTAAAAGTCTAATTTGCACTGTTGTTTATTAATGTGTGAGCATCGGTTCGAGTGATACCTGCATTTTATTTTGGATATTCAAAATTTTGGACGATTTTTTTGACACTTGATATTTGAACGAAATTTAATTCGAATATGTTCAGTTTAGGTTTATTTCATGTTAGTTCGCATATACCCAAAATTTTATTTATTTTTAATCAATTTTAAGTTTTTTTTTTAATGATTTTATTGTTTCCATATTTATATTTTTCATATGCTATCAAACTAAAAATAAGATAAAATACTAATAGTGAACTAAGAAACATTTCAAAATTAATATATTATTAATTATGAAATACATTAAAAACTAAATATATAATTTATATTATTATATTTATAATAAATTTTTCGTTAATTCAGGTTTTGGGTCGAGTATGAATAAAATTTTAACATCCGATATACTAACTGAATTTATATTCGGATATACCAAAATTTAAAATATTCAAACCGTTAAATTCATACAAAATTTAAAATTTGATTCAAGGTGTTGGTGTTAGTTTGGATCATCCAAATTATTACGCCCACCCTAGTTATTACTATGCTTATATTTATTTAATTTGTATTCAAATTTACATTTTTAATATCAGTCTAACCCACGTAGAGTTTCACAATTGAATTGACTAATACACACACACATATACATAATAAGTCCTAATCAATGTTGGTGGTGGTATTGGTAGCGGTGGTGGTGGTGGTAGTGATGTAGGTGATGGTCGTTGTCTTCGTCGTGTGATAGTGGTGGTGGTGGTTATTATGGTTGTAATAATAATAATAATCTGGAAGCCAGCTTAAAAAATGAGTAGGAAAAGATATGAAAAATAAAGAATCCGAAAAATGTCTTCCGACTAAAAAACAAAGAAGACATTTTTCACCAAATTGGATATTTTTTCTGTTGACCAGAATGAATATTTTTGTTTGAGTTCATTTTTTTGAGTACCCAAATATTGGAATATCTGGAAAATGACATATAGTATAATAAATGATAGTTGATTATGTTTTCCATTTAGAAAACAGTTTTTAATAGTGTTTCAGGTGTTTTGAGTTGAAGATGGTCTAAAGGAGTCTTAGTTGAAACACTAAAAAAATAACTTTGACCATTTATACGTAACAAGGAATCCATGAAATGTAACATAGATTGTCAAGATGAAACTAATTTGATCATATATTATTTTTTTTTTGAAGGTTGATCATATATTATTGTCAAAATTTAACAAGTAAATAGAAATGCAATTGAATCATGTTCTCCATCCAACTAAAAGCCTAAGCTGATAGTTGGACTGCACATTTATGTTTATTATACACCCCCCCTCACGTGTGCGGGCCACAATAGTCTTTTTTTTCGGGCACGTTAACAATAGTCTTTTTTTCGAACCCATGACCTTTTGCATGGCTCTGATACCAAATTGAATCATGTGCTTCATTCAACTAAAAGTCTAAACTTATAGTTGGACTACAGATTTATGTTTATATTATATTTATGCTCACAAATGCCAATGATCTCTTCTTATTATTTTATTAATAATAACTAAACAAGAGTTGCAACATAGATGATACATAAACATTACCTTATTAAAACAGAAATAAAACTAGAATAGTAGAACTATTCTCTTACAAACGTCTCAGTCTAAAAAGTGTTTCAACAACTTAACGCAAGCAGAAGTCTCTGACTAAAAAAAAAAAACAGAAAATGCATTTGCTTATTACTGAGTAGCAGTACTTGTCGCTTCTGGGTTGTATCTCTTGTTGTGGAAAGCAAAAAGTTTATCTCTTGGAGGTAAGGTCTCCTTAATTACATCACAGTTGAGAAAATCCTGCTTCCAACAACATAAATGAGGGAATTTTTCTTGGGTCACGCCCAAATCCACCCCTATAACTTCTTCAAAAACTCCCATCCATAAGGCGATGAAACTGGCGGCTAAATCTGCAAGTCCGATCATCTCCCCTCCAAAGAACTTCTTGTTCTTCAATTCACTGTCCAGAATTTTCAGAGCCTCACAAACTTCCTCTTTTCCCTTCTCTTCCTCTTCGCCTCTGATAAATAGCGCTTTCTTAGCCCCAGAAAAGAACTGCAGAAAATTGAAAAGTTGAGAGAAATAATTAAAATTTAAATCTTGAAACGGATTAATTAAATAAAAATAGTTTAGTAGATTTACCTTGTCGTCAATGAACTTAGCCCAGAAACGAGCCATGGCTTTCTCATAAGGATGTTTAGGCAAAATGGGAGTGCCCGGGAAGGTCTCGTCGATATACTCGATGATGACGAGAGACTCAGGTAGTGGGTTTCCGTTGTGCAAGAGGATGACGAGAGACTCAGGTAGTGGGTTTCCGTTGTGCAAGAGCATGACGAGAGACTCAGGTAGTGGGTTTCCGTTGTGCAAGAGCACAGGGATTTTCTTGTGGACAGGGTTGGATTTGAGAAGCAAGGGGCTCTTGTTGGGCAGATCTTCTAGTATGAATTCATATTCAACTCCTTTGAGTTTGAGAGCAATCTCAACATTTACGCTAAAAGCGCTTGCCCAGTGACCTAGGACCTTTACTTCTGCCATTATCTCTCAGCTTTTGCTACTTCAATTCTGCGTTAATTAACTGGTGTGTCTCTGTTCTGGGTTATTGGCTTCACCATTTATATAAGGCTGGAGGTGAGTTTCGTAGCAGCCAAGAAAAGTTTTGATTTTTTCCCCCTACTTTGTTGACTAAACAATATGGACCGGCTCGCTAGAGGCTTGGTATGATGAAGATTTTTGGAAGCTGACATATTCAGTGATCTCATCACCTCCTGCTAGACGACGATAGCTTCATTATCTTGACGTTAATGCATTGTCATATATTCAGAAAGAAAATAATATTTATACTTCCAATTTTCTCTCTCCCAAATTTTAGATGGAGATAATTTTTTGGACCAACAATATAAAAATGTTCTATCCAAATATAATTAATGAAGTTGAATTTTAGAATTTTCAGAGTAGAACTCTACAGCTTATAATATGTCATTCAAGAATTAATTTAAAAAATATATGAAATAATTATTTTTTTTATCTAAAATAAATTTTGTAACTAGAGAGTATTATTTAATTGCGCTTTAAGTGAAATCTGTTGATTATAAACTTCTGTTGCTTGGCTTAATGGATTCATTAGTTTATAAGTGCTACATATGTAATCCGGACTACTCTCGTTTATTACGGGGTATTATTATTATTATTATTATTATTATTATTATTATTATTATTATTATTATTATTATTATTATTAAATTTGTTGGATATATATATTAAATTTCCCAAGTTTAAACTAATCCTTTATCATTTTTTAAAGATGATGACGTATTGAGTGAACTCATGATCTTCAACTGCTAATACTATTCCATCCAGCCAATTAAAATACGGCCAGGACACTTGTCTAATGCACCTCTACCTTCCATTAATGTATTAAACAAACATACTATTGGGTGTTTAGAAAATGATTTCTCAATCAAAGTTTAATTTATTTGATCAATTTTAATTGTTTGACCATTCAAACAGCTAAATGAATTTTTCATAAACAACTTTTAACTTGCTTTATTAATAATAAAATAGACCCTTTCAAAAAAAAAAAATAGACCTGATCAATTTGATAAATATTGTTGGAAAATAGCATGAAGATAGCAATTTAAGTGGCTATTTGGTGGTACAAATAATTGTAGGGTCCACTTCCGATTTGGGTCGGGTCAAAGTGGATTCGGGTTCTTCGTAGTTAGACGAAGAGATTGATATATTGTACGCACAAAACGGATAATGGGTGAATGAGAAATTGGTTCTCAAAGTTGACCCATTTGAGTTGGAAAAATTGAGGGAAAGCTTTAGAATAAGGCTTTGTCCCACATTGGTTTGGAAAGAGAATTTGCATCATTATTTATATAAGTGCCTTTCTTAGGCTTAGTGAATTGTATAGCACAGAGGCTCTCTCTCGCGCGCAGGGGGGTGCAAATCAAAATCCAAAATGAGTTCGGAAAGGCTTGAACTCGTGTGCGCCGGCACCTGCGAGCACGAAAAATTGGGTGGCCTTGCGGGCATAAGTTATGCCAATTTTTCGCCGGCCTCAAGGACTCGTGATCTAGTCCTTGGCCAGGCCAGGACTCCTCCGGGATCTCTAGCCCTCGGTGAGGACTCGTTTGGACGACTCGCGCAATGGTTCGGCCTTCCGTAGCCCGACTCCTCCGTGATCCCTCCGTGATCCGGCCTTCCGTAGCCCGACTCCTCCGTGATCCCTCCGTGATCTCTAGCCCTCGGTGAGGACTCGTTTGGACGACTCGCGCAATGGTTCGGCCTTCCGTAGCCCGACTTTGGACGACTCGCGCAATGGTTCGGCCTTCCGTAGCCCGACTCCTCCGTGATCTCTAGCCCTCGGTGAGGACTCGTTTGGACGACTCGCGCAATGGCGGCCTTCCGTAGCCCGACTCCTCCGTGATCCCTCCGTGATCCGGCCTTCCGTAGCCCGACTCCTCCGTGATCCCTCCGTGATCTCTAGCCCTCGGTGAGGACTCGTTTGGACGACTCGCGCAATGGTTCGGCCTTCCGTAGCCCGACTTTGGACGACTCGCGCAATGGTTCGGCCTTCCGTAGCCCGACTCCTCCGTGATCTCTAGCCCTCGGTGAGGACTCGTTTGGACGACTCGCGCAATGGTTCGGCCTTCCGTAGCCTGAATCCTAGTCCATCCATGTAATCTGAACACCTCGGTGTAACTCCACGCCTCAGGTAGTGACCGTTCAAGTCTTGATTCATCTGTTACAGAATTAATACCGGGTTAATTCCAATTTTTATTATTTGAATCAATTCTTTTAGGTAATGGTCGACCGTTACAGGGGTTACAAGGCTGAGTTTATGATCAGCTTAAGTGCCTCAATTAAATGCTATTAATCCAGCAACTCCTATATAAGTTGATGGTAGGAGCAGCAGATTTATACACACAACAGAAAACATACTTTTCTCTCTCGAAAACTCTGCTTCTACTCTCTTCTTAGCACACTGTGTTCAGCCCTTGTTCTTGTTCGCTGGGTTTCGAAGTTTGAGTGCTCAAACTAGAAATCGAAACTTGTTTTATACTGGGAAACCTAGGCTACAACGCTCCTAGCACCGTGTGAGGTAGCAAATAAGGTTTTAAGGATAGTGTAGTAAGTACACGACTCAAGCTTGTCCAGAATTCCTTTCGTATTTTGTGCTTAGTTATTTTTTATGGAAATATTATTTTCGTAATATATTTCCTAACAAGCTTAATGATGAACAATATTTTTACTAGTAATTTAGTTTAATTTTTCTTGTTAATAGTTATTTTTAATAAGTTAGTGTTCATATTTTTATATTTGATTATGTTTTTTTTTTAGTTCTTCTTAAAATAATTAAATTATGGGTTATTTTATTATTAAGTTTAATATTATGTTTTTCTAAACCTAAGTTAGTATTGTTATCCACCTCAGCCCATTATTTGTAGCCCATTAAATAAAGTCCCCTTCTCATTCTGCAAAGAAAGAGACGCATGCGCAGGAGTTTGTGGCCGATTAGCGCGAATCAGAAGGGTCATCGATAGTTGCCTAGTCCTTTGGAAGATCCGACTAAGGCGTTGAGCGGAAGAATATCCAAGGATCAAGCAATTTTGAGGAGTATAAATTGAGGGCGAAAGTTGAAGGGAGGGCATCATCTGATCACCGGAGGATTTCCGAGGAGCAGGTGAACGCTCTGGCCGGCAGCGTTGTTCTGTCTTGACGGTGGCCGATTTGATTCGGTGCAATCTTTTCCGTTCGGCAACGATGTATTCTTGGTGAGCGACAAAGGAATTTCAGCGAACAAATTCTGGACAACAGCTTCGCAATTTAATTCCGTGCGGCGATTCTGGTTCGGCAGCGGAGGGCAATCCTTGATTTTCTGGTTTAGCTTTCTTCTTTGCTTTCGCTTTGCATTACGTCAGTCTGACTCTTCAATTCTCAATTTGTTAGAGCTTTGAATATTGATTTTTGGAACTTTGATTCTAGTGCCTAATTTCTTAGTTGGCAGCAATGTTAATGTCTAGAAGGCAATAGTTTATATTTCCTTTCTTTCGCTTTTAGTTTCAGCTTAGAATGCAAATTCAGTTTTCTTTCTTTGCTCTTAGTTTTAGCTTAGAATAATTAGTAATTTATCATTTTAATTCTTAATGAGTATGAATTGCAATGCCGCGGTTTAATGCCTATTGTTCGTATTTGTTAGTAGAAATTTCTTTACTAATATGGTAGTTTATTCACGTACCTAGAATTTCTTTCCTCCTATTAGTTATTAATTTATTTGCAAACTTATTGTCAAGGTTTTTAATAGTTTGTTTCCGTGCTTGGTTTTCTACACACATTTGAGTTAGTTATCACTTTAGATACTGCACTTATTGCATTTTAACTTTCGCGTGCTTTGAACCATTAAGTCAATTATTTTTTTAAGAATTTAAATTGCATAGTATTAATTTCCCGTGGGATTGCTTTGCACGCTATCACTACAACCGATTCGTACACTTGCGAGGACTATTTTAAAATTGTCCCTCACTTAAAACCTTATTTTTCTGTTTATCTTGGAAAATATGGAGAATCCTGCACTTCCAGTTTATGAGGGTGAGAATGTTGTTGAGAACAACAGTGGTGGGAACGGCAACGATGTTGCACATTCCCAGGCACCAGTGAACGTTGGTTCACAAAATGGTGTGGGCATTGAGGGGTATATCCCTACGATGCGGGTACCTTCGGTACCAAGTGGTTCGACCGAAAGGCCGGAGAAGTTCACTAGTTCGAACTTCAAGAGGTGGCAGCAAAAAATGTTGTTCTACTTGGCTACACTCGGTTTGGCAAGGTTCTTGACCGAGAAAGTGCCCGAGTTGAAGCAAGATGATCCACAATCCGTGATGGCGGTTGGGTTTTGGAAGGATTCGGACTTTCTTTGTCGCAACTACATTCTGAACGGGTTGTGTGATGGGCTTTACGATGTGTATCGTAAAATTGGCACAGCGAAAGCGCTGTGGGAAGGCTTGGATCATAAGTATAAAAGTGAGGATGCCGGCGCAAAGAAATTTGTGGTTGGCCGATTCCTCGACTTTAAAATGGTTGATTCCAAGACCGTGATAAGTCAGGTTGAAGATTTACAGTTAATCTTTGATGAAATCCGTGACGAGGGCATGCAACTTAGTGAGTCCTTTCTAGTGGCATCCAACACTTGTTGCCTCTAGGGTGGAAGGACTTCAAAAACTACCTTAAGCACAAGCGAAAGGAGATGAACCTGGAGGACCTGATCCAACGACTCAGAATTGAGGAGGGGAACAGGAAAACTGACGGGAAGGGTCCTGTTTTCGGTGGCGCTAAAGCCAACGTGGTGGAGCACGGTTAACACTCCAAGAAGGCTAAGAAGGACAAGCAGAAGCTAGGTCCAAAAGGTGGCATTACCAAAGGTAAATTCCATGGTAAGTGCTATAATTGTGGCAAGACTGGCCACAAGTCGGCTGAATGCAAGGCTCCAAAGAAGAAGAACAAGAGTTCTGAAGCCAACATGGTTGGAGATGTGAGCCAGAAAGTAGCCGAGATTAGCCTTTCGGCTATGATCACTGAGGTGAACCTCGTGGGCTCTAACCCACGTGAATGGTTCATCGACACCGGTGCAACAAGGCATTTGTGTTGCAACTGGGAGATGTTCAGCACCTTTGAGACCGTTGAGGGCGAAAAGGTGTGGATGGGAAACTCTGCTCAGTCCGTTGTGGAGGGCATGGGCAATGTGGTTCTGAAGATGACTTCCGGGAAGGAGCTGACGTTGAAGAACGTGCTGTATGTTCCTGAACTGAGGAAGAATCTGGTGTCTAGCTCGTTACTGAATAAGCATGGCTTCAAGATGGTCTTCGAGTCAGACAAGGTTGTTTTGTCAAAGTTAGGAATGTTTGTAGGCAAATGTTATGTAACTGATGGGCTGTTTAAGCTCAGTGTAATGCCTATTGTTATGAATAAAAGCAACGTTACTTCTGTTTACTTGCTTGAGTCTTCCAATCTGTGGCATGGTAGACTAGGTCATGTTAATTTTAACTCTATGCGTAGATTAATTAGCATGAACCATATTCCTACTTTTCAAATTGACACAAATAATAAATGTGAAATTTGTGTTGAGGCAAAACTAACTAATGCACCTTTCAAATCGATTGAAAGGCAAACTGAACCACTGGAATTAATCCATAGTGATTTGTGCGATTTTAGATCGATACAAACAAGAGGTGGTAATAAATATTTTATCACGTTTATCGATGACTGCACGCGATATTGCTATGTATATTTGCTGAATGGCAAAGATGAAGCCATAGATAAATTCATTCTCTATAAGAATGAAGTTGAAAGCCAACTTAATCGAAAGATTAAAAAGGTTAGAAGCGATAGAGGTGGTGAGTACAAAGCACCAATTGGTGACTTCTGTGCAAATGTAGGAATTATACACGAGCGTACGACACCTTACGCACCTCAATCGAACGGTGTTGCCGAACGAAAGAATTGTACATTGAAAGAAATGATGAATGCGATGCTTATCAGTTCGGGTTTACCTCAAAATATGTGGGGTGAGGCGATTTTGACAAGTAATTCCGCAAGAAGCTCGATAAGACTCCTTATGAGCTGTGGAAAGGTAGGAAGCCTTCCTACCAATACCTCAAAGTGTAGGGGTGTCTTGTCAAAGTTTTGGTGCCAACACCGAAGAAAATAAAGATAGGTCCAAAAATCGTGGACTGTATCTTTATTGGTTATGCACATAACAGTAGTGCTTATCGGTTCTTAGTACACGAGTCTCATAATTCGGACGTGCATAAGAACACGATAATTGAATCAAGGAATGCATCTTTCTTCGAAAATGTATTTCCTTGTAGGTCCAGCGAGGGACCGAGTACGTCAAAACCAACATTTGACGAACATGTGGATAATGATAGTGTGGATTCTGAGAAAGAACCCGAGCTCGAGCCTAGACGTAGTAAGCGGGCGAGAGTTGAAAAATCATTTGGTCCTGATTTTCTTACCTACTTGTTTGAGTATGATTCGGGTACTCTAACTTGTTTATTAGAAAATGAACCAGATTTTCTATCTTGTTTGATAGAAAATGAGCCTCGAACGTACGTGGAAGCTGTGACTTCTACAGAAGGACCAATGTGGAAAGAGGCTATTAAAAGTGAAGTGGATTCTATCCTACAGAATCACACTTGGGAACTTGTCGATCTCCCTCCGGGTAGTAAACCCTTAGGATCCAAATGGGTCTTTAAAAGGAAGATGAAACCGGATGGTTCCATTGAGAAGTATAAGGCTAGGCTTGTAATCAAGGGTTACAGGCAACGCGAAGGCCTTGATTACTTCGACACGTATTCTCCCGTAACGAGAATAAACTCCATTCGGATGATACTTGCCATAGCCGCATTGCGAAATTTGGAAGTTCATCAAATGGATGTGAAAACAACTTTCTTAAATGGCGAGTTAGATGAAGAAGTCTATATGGAACAACCCGAAGGGTTCGTTGTTCCGGGCCAAGAAAAGAAAGTCTGTAAGTTGGTTAAATCGCTATATGGGTTAAAGCAAGCGCCTAAGCAGTGGCACGAGAAGTTTGACCATGCGATGTTAACCAATGGATTTAAAATAAACGAGAGTGATAAGTGTGTCTATGTTAAGGAAACGATAGACGAGTATGTCATTCTCTGTTTATACGTAGATGATATACTCATCGTGTATGTCATTCTCTGTTTATACGTAGATGATATACTCATCGTTGGCAGTAATGATCGGATGATCGTAGATGATATACTCATCGTTGGCAGTAATGATCGGATGATCAAGTCTACCAAAATCATCGTTGGCAGTAATGATCGGATGATCAAGTCTACCAAAAACATGTTAAACGCGAGATTTGACATGAAGGATATGGGTTTGGCTGATTTGATCCTTGGGATTAAAATCATTAGGAGGCCAGATGGTCTCGTGTTGAGCCAATCTCATTATATTGATAAAATCCTTGCAAAATTCAACAAGGATGATAATCACGTGGCTAGGACACCATTTGATACAAACCTTTTACTATCCAAGAATCACGGAGAGTGTATTTCTCAAGTAGAATATGCTCGGATTATTGGTAGTTTAATGTATCTAATGAGTTGTACTAGGCCAGATATTGCCTTTGCGGTTAGCAAACTCAGTAAATATACGAGTAACCCCGGTGATATGCACTGGAAGGCAATTGTGAGGGTTATGAGATACCTAAGGGATACTCGTAACTATGCACTGCACTATACGGGATATCCTGCTGTACTTGAAGGGTATAGTGATGCTAACTGGATATCTGATATTAAGGACTCTAAGTCCACGAGTGGCTACGTGTTTACACTAGCCGGTGCAGTTGTTGCATGGAAATCCTCTAAGCAAACCGTGATAGCTAGATCCACGATGGAATCTGAGCTGATAGCCTTAGACAAATGTTGTGAAGAGGCTGAATGGCTACGTCATTTTCTAGAGGATATTCCTAATTGGGAACGACATGTACCTTCAATATGTGTGCATTGCGATAGTCAAGCCACACTTGGGAGAGTACGAAGTCACATGTATAATGGTAAGTCTAGACATATACGTCGTAGACATAACACCATTAGACAACTTCTCTCAACTGGTGTTGTCTCGGTTGACTACGTAAAGTCAAAAGACAACATATCGGATCCATTAACCAAAGGGTTAAGTAGAGAGTTGACCGAGAAGTTGACACGAGGAATGGGTCTGAAGCCCTTGGTATAAGTTCTATAGTGGATACCCAACCTAGCTGGCACCTAGGTTCAATGGGACAACTAAATTATGGAACGTAGCGTGTCACTGTGGGGGTCTCGGACTCCCTACCAACTCCTCGTTAGAACAGTGGCTCCCGCACGAGGTTAGCACATTGATGCTTTAATGATTCGAATGTCGGTTGACATGTGTGAGTATGCGAGATACTCGGAAAAGAATCACCTATGTGAGAGAGAAGTGAGGGTCGCTTCAAAGGAGAAATGAATTGGGCTCAATTCTTTAGAAACTCTTGCAGAACCAGGAACGGTGACCCACGACCAAAACGGACACACTCATGAGAACAGAACAAGGTTGGAAGGTTCCTGTGTGAGATTTGTCATCGTCTACACAAACGGCAGTCGGTTCAAAGACATCACGTTCTACCGCACAGCCAGTAGAGTAAATGTATCTTCACGAGGGAAGGTTCAAAGGGTAACACCTACCTATCCTATGCAGGGATCGACCGGTGAACACAGTTGTTTCCGATTTCAAACCAACCCCGAAAATCAATTTTCATTCATGTGGGAGATTGTTGGAAAATAGCATGAAAAATGGCAATTTAAGTGGCTATTTTGTGGTACAAATAATTGTAGGGTCCACTTCCGATTTGGGTCGGGTCAAAGTGGATTCGGGTTCTTCGTAGTTAGACGAAGAGATTGATATATTGTACGCACAAAACGGATAATGGGTGAATGAGGAATTGGTTCTCAAAGTTGACCCATTTGAGTTGGAAAAATTGAGGGAAAGCTTTAGAATAAGACTTTGTCCCACATTGGTTTGGAAAGGGAATTTGCACCACTATTTGTACAAGTGTCTTTCTTAGGCTTAGTGAATTGTATAGCATAGAGGCTCTCTCTCGCGCGCAGGGGGGTGCAAATCAAAATCCAAAATGAGTTCGAAAAGGCTTGAACTCATGTGCGCCGGCACGAATGTCGTTCGAAAAATTGGGCGGCCTTGCGGGCTAAGTTATGCCAATTTTTCGAGACTTTTTCCAACACAAAGCCTCTAAGGATTCGGCCTCAAGGACTCGTGATCTAGTCCTCGGCCAGGCCAGGACTCGTTCGTGATCTCCGTGATCTCTAGTCCTCGGTGAGGATTCGTTCGGACGACTCGCGCAATGGTTCGGCCTTTCGTAGCCCGAATCATTGGACGAATCCTAGTTCATCCATGTAATCTGAACACCTCGGTGTAACTCCACGCCTCGGGTAGTGACCGTTCAAGTCTTGATTCATCTGTTACGGAATTAATACCGGGTTAATTCCAATTTTTATTATCTGAATCAATTCTCAGGTAGTGGTCGACCGTTACAGGGGTTACAAGGCTGAGTTTATGATCAGCTTAAGTGCCTTAATTAAATGCTATTAATCCAGCAACTCCTATATAAGTTGATGGTAGGAGCAGCAGATTTATACACACAACAGAAAATATACTTTTCTCTCTCGAAAACTCTGCTTCTACTCTCTTCTTAGCACACTGTGTTCAGCCCTTGTTTTTGTTCGCTGGGTTTCGAAGTTTGAGTGCTCAAACTAGAAATCGAAGCTTGTTTTATCCTGGGAAACCTAGGCTACAACGCTCCTAGCACCGTGAGAGGTAGCAAATAAGGTTTTAAGGATAGTGTAGTAAGTACACGACTCAAGCTTGTCCAGAATTCCTTTCGTATTTTGTGCTTGTTATTTTTTCTGGAACTATTATTTTCGTAATATATTTCCTAACAAATATTTCAAATTTTAATTGAACTAAATTCGAGTACTTGTCGATTAAAATAATTTAATTAAGTTCAACATTAGACAATGCAAAATTCCCAAGTGGAGTCTTACAAAATGCTAATACCAGTGTGTATGTTTGTTGTCCTGGTGTTAAACTTGGGCCTCCCCATCATTTTCCTTTGCAAAGGTTAAATTTGCAAAAGTTGTAGATATTATAGATAAATATATATAATCCAAATACGAGTGTTGGGTGGGTTTAAGCTCAAAGAGTTTGTTGGATTGGACAACATTATCCCTTCACAATACCATTCCTCAGTCTAGCCCAACAAAATATATTCACCCACTTCAACTATCCAATCAGCACACTAATTGCTTCAGTATGGATGCGCATCTAAACGGCCGGATAAAAATTAAATTACAGTAAAAGACACACTAAACCGCATTACAAATATCCTATGCAATATGTTTGATTGAGAAAATGTTAACAATAATTAAACTCGTGACAATTTAAGTCTGAAAATCGTTCTTTACCCACTTGGTCACATCTTTTAGAGTATGAATTAGAATAATTATAATTATTTGCTTCATAAGTAATTTTATAAAATCTTGCATTGTCATAGTCAAATTGTGATTTTTTTTTTTGTTAATGGAAAAACGAAATATGTCACTCATTTGGCATATGAAGTTGCAAAACAATTCTTTTTAGTTGGTTAAAATTAAATAAATCTTATAAGCGGCTAATAATATCACCTGCGGAAAAAGACAAGAATATACAATGATATAAGAGTGGAAGAATAATATTAATATAAAATTAGGAAAAAATGCTAATGATGCAATGAATAAGTATAATGAAAATCCTTCAATAGTAGTTTCTAATAATAGTCAACTTATAATTAGATGTTTTTACAGTTTTCCTACTCAGACGTGACCAAATAAAAAGATAAAATGCATTAACAAACTCGTTGTAAAGTGTTTTATTAAATTATTCTTAGATTCAAATTTGTGTTTGGAAGAATGAAAGATTGTTGCAATTTGCCAAGTAAATTAAAAGATGAACACACATTGTCCTTGGAATCTCCAAGATGCCATCGGATTAAAAAAGTTACCACAAAACAAACATAAAAACAGACAGAGATAAAATGTCCCCCAATAAAGCCACCTTTGCCAACGACTTCCGCTGTCTGCTATTCAAAATGCTACGGTATATACAAATGTTTAGTTTTCAAAATTGTCACCCAAAATAAAAACCCCTACCTTTAGGGGCGTTTGGTTCACGGAATCTTGGATTACCCCAGGTAATAGGATTACCTCCAAGAAGGTAATGTGAGATTTTAGGAATGTAAGATTACCTGATGTGTTTGGTTTGGATTGTGGAATATAATATTACTTTGTTTGGTTAAAGGTTATATTTTAGGTTATATGGGACAATTTACTATAATGTCCTTTATTTTGTGTATTTTTATTTATTTATATGTATGAATGTATTGATGCTTAATATTAAAAAAATAAATATATAAATATACACACATGTATATTTGATTATATAAACATATATTTATTTTATATATGTTATTGTGTTATTATTATTATTATTATTATTATTATTATTATTATATATAAGGATTAGTTAACAAGGGCAAAGTTGGAATAATCCAAGGTAATCTTAGATTACCTAAAAAAACGGGGGTAATCACATTACCTTGAAACATTACCGCCACATCAGCTTTGAGGTAATATAACATTATCAGGTAATCTCATAACTTGAAACAAACAAGGTAATATAACATTACCAGACTCAGATTACTTAGGTAATCTCAGATGACCCGAACCAAACAGCCCCTTAGTATAAAGTATAGTTCTTGGAGGTAGGTTAAGGTTATCTTCATCATCATTGACTTTAGTACTTCACACTAACATCTAGTTTTTGTTTGTAAAAAATATAATTTTTTTTTCTTGAAAAATTCTTGAAACTGGGAATTATTACGCTTGGTTGGTGCCTTGGTGGGAGAGATTTTTACTTGAATTTCAATTCTTAAAATATAAGGAAAAATATTCACTTTAGTACCTTAGTTATTTTGTTTTCCTTATGAAATTCCTAAAAATAACAACCAAACAAATTCTTTTTCATGAAATTTAAACTTCATTAGAAGGATCACGACTTGTCTCATTTTGAAAGTTGGTGGACCATAAATGGTTAACTTAAACCGTGAATAGTAACAATTTGAAAACTGAATAATCACGAGTGGTTAAATTAAAAGTTTAAGTGAAATGTAAAAGAAATTATTATACTCAAAGAACCCTTCATGGTAATATCGTAATAACTCTCAATCAAACTCTATAGAAATTTAATAATGTACAAATTATTCCTAGGACTGACGAACCAAACAAGTTGCAGTCTTAGCCGTTGACGTAAGCTTTTCCTTTACTCATCTTCTTTTTTTCTTTTAATTAGGGTAGGGCAGATAAAATTAATATTTCGGCTGGGACCCAAACTACATGAATATGAAAAAAAGGGTGTTATAGAACTTAAAACTGTTTGGGCTTGGAGCCCAGGGGATGTTGGTGTAGTTTTATTATAAGAAAATTTAGGGGGTCGGAATGAAATTATCCCTTAAGAAAACAGAAAAAATAATTCCATTTTTTCAGTTGGAACAACCAGCATATTATGGTCGAGTGAATGTTAATTATGTTTCTATGAAACCTTTTAAGGAAAGCTACTGAGGATCAAGAAAAACATAGGAATTTAGTTGAATATTTGGTAGTGTTGGAGATGGAATTATTATTATGATTATTATTATTATTATTATAGTGTGGGCCCTGAACACCCAATTCCTACTTTTTAGTTCTAAAATTTGTTAGTTCACCATTAGCTTTTTGGATCACTCTTGCTCCGGTCTAAATCATCATTAGTGACCCATTTTGCGTTGGCATTACAATCCTTTTAAGCATGATTGACATTATATCTGAAAGGGTTATATATGAAATCCGCTATTCTACTAATTTAAAATCATACGTTGATATTACTTGATCATAAAATTTCTCGAGCCATTAATACATGCAATTGTGCTGATATATATTTACAAGTTTCGTGTTATTTGTGCATTTCTTTAATATCTATAATTATGAATCAAGTCTCATATTTGTGCCACTTAACCACAAAATCTTGAGTATAATTCAGATGCAAGATGAGTATATGCATGAGTTGGTTGGTTGATTCTTGGCCTAATTCTTAAATTCATCATTAATAATCTTAAAAACAAACATGGAAATCCTCTGCCATTCATGCTCAGAATGCTCTTATCCAATTCAAACAATGCCAAGGTATTACTGTTTGAATGATTAAAGTAACCAAAACTTATTTTATACCATGCAAAACGAAATGAAATTAATTAGTAACCAACAAGTTATAGGAAATGTGACGAAACCACGTATTTTAACATGTACAATATGCCGACACGCTATTAAGAGAGGACGAATAATATATAGCTCCAGAGGTGAATCCAAAGGCTGTAAATGGAGATCCAGAAACTTAGCTTGTGGGACTTAACATGCATGGTAGAGTGTTGAAGAAGTTGTGGCATGGCGGACCACATTCACAGCTAGCACAGAAGAGGTAACAACAAAATTTGTGGTATCGGATTCTTTTATGCATTAAATTAAATTTCTGTAATTTCATATGTGCAGACGAAAACATCATTTTTGGTGCGTTATGGAATGTATGTCGTCCTAACTTATGGTCTGTGGGTCGCATGAAGCTTCTTACCCCTTCGTACTGCCACTGCATTTAATTAATTTTGACATTTTGTCTGCAAACAAAATATTTAGGAAAATAATCATAAAAACAAAACAAGTTAAATATACAAAGGTAAATAAGTAAATTCTAAATCACTTTTATATTTGTCAATACCTTCTTAGTCAAGCACGTCTTCTGACCTATACATGAAAAACGAATTAAGTAGCATGAAGTAAATGCTTCTCAAATTTAATAATAATAATAATCATTATTATTATTAGTATTATCAATCTGTTAAAAAAAAAAAACTCACATTACATTTTATAAGACTAGTTATTTGAATCTACCATTGCACAAATATGTGCCTAACAAATTATTTTGTCTAGTATATAATACCCAAGTGAGAGGTCACAGGTTCGATTCCCAGTGGGGACGTTAGCTCTTTGTGCTTCAGTAGGTTAAGAAAGTATGTATGGACAGATTCTACATTTGTAACAGAATCAATAGTATTCAAACAAAGAATAAACATTGGACCACATTAGTTCTTATGCATTTCATGTGTATAACAATTAGGGAATTATAATGGTGTCATGTTGATAATATTCAGTATAATTATTCATACCATACTCGATTCTACGAATACTATTAATATCAATGTAAATAATACTCCGTACTTAATACAATCATGTATACTATACATACTCATCATAGAAAAATTAATAACAACAACAACTACAACAATACAATTAATTATAGTTAAGTAGATGCTAAGTAATTAATTTTGAATTTAATTAGTATGTATTAATAAGTGTACCAATATTAGGAATGCAAAAGGTCATTTTGTAGAAACAAAGAAGCATTATTTATGCTTGCAAAAAAAAAAAAGCATTATTTATTTATTATTATCATTTAAGAAAATGGTAAAACAAATTAAAGAAGGATTTCTACTACACACACTCCCAAATTCTACTCCATTACTCCTACTCCCTGAGGTGGCAAATAGACATTGATTATTTTTATCATGTGGGTTCACAGAAAAGTGTCTACATCACAACCATGTGAGAGGGAGTGCAAATTGGGAGTATAAAGTGAGAGTACACCAAATATTTTCCTTAAAGAAGCATTTCAAGATTTGTCCAAAAGAAGCAAGAAAGTGTGATCATAAGCAAGCTGCAGCGTATCACCAAATTATGAAAACTTGCAAAGAGTGGACCTCTTAGGTATCCGTCGCTTACACGATTCCCATCACCATATCTCTGCTTCTTGGTGTAAAATTTTGGGACATTTTAGAGCTGTTTAATATATACTTTCTTTCAAATAGAAAACTAAATATATTATAATACAGAGTGTGCAGTAATCATGGCAGAGCCGTTGTTTAAGCAAAGCCCAACAAAAGCAACAAAGGCGAAAGGGACAGAGGCTCCCCATTTAAGCAAAGCCAAGCCCACAAAACCCTTCACTGCCTGTCTGCTTCCCCAAGTCTTTAGAACTTGTGTTGTCTCTTCTGTATCATTGCGGTGTTTTCACAGATAATCATATTATAGTCTATCTCTTCTCTGCTTGGTAGCTTCAGAGTTTCCTCTAATCATTACCATCTTCCACTCTTTTATATTTTTTATTTTGAGGAAAAAAAAAAGGGATTCCAATGTGGCCATTTTCCTTATTTTGTACTTTTACCCTTCAGAAGACATGGTTGAAGTGGAATCCTTATGGATAGAGCTTTCTCATGCCAAGAACAAAGAGAGGGCACTCTGGAATTCCAGCCACAGCTCAAGCATTTCATTCCTCTCAACTGCCACACCACTACCCCCAGGTCCAAGAACACTTCCCATTTCTCTGCATTGAGGCTTAGACTTCCAAAATCTCTCAAGAATCTGTATCACAAGGCCAAGGTGAACAATGGGTTTGGGTCAAAAAGGCATCAATTTGATGGCATTGTGGTGAGCAACTCTGCTTATTGTTCTTCCCCTTGTTTTCTTGATGAAAAGATGGAGACTTGTGCTGAAAAGCTTGAAGAAAAAGTTGATTTTGTTGTTGGGTATGGGAATGAAGAGGAGGAGGGTAGAGAGAGCTGTTCTGGTTCTGAGTATTTGGTGTCAGAGGCAACTCTCAATGAAGAACACAGTAGCACCGATTCATGTTCACCCCCTTCCATGATTTGGCATATTCAAGAAAATGAGGATTCTCATGTCAATGAAGAAGTAGAGAAACCCAATTTGGATAAAAGGAAGTTCCAGAAACAAGGCTCCAGTTTATCAGGTCTGAGTTTCTAACAATTTTTGTATTTCTGCATACACTGTAATTAGCAATAGGTCTGAGTTTCTAACAATTGGATTCCTTAAACCTGTGTTTCCTGCAGAGGTTGAGATGATGAAGGAAAGATTCTCAAAATTGCTGTTGGGAGAAGATATGTCTGGTTGTGGCAATGGGGTCTGCACAGCACTGGCTATTTCAAATGCCATTACTAATCTTTGTGGTATGCTTAAATTTGTTGTTTAGTTTGCTTGTTTTTGTCATATGGATTGAAATATTGAATTGGTGATACTGTAAAAATGCTGCCTTTGCCTAATTTGCTGTTTTTCATTCTGTTAGCTACACTTTTTGGACAAATTTGGAGATTAGAGCCTTTGCCTCCTGAGAAGAAATTGATGTGGAGAAGAGAAATGGAATGGCTGCTTTGCATTAGTGATCACATTGTGGAGTTGATACCCTCTTGGCAGACATTTGCAGATGGAACTAAGCTTGAGGTAGTGTTAGGTCATGAATTTTGGGATATAATTTCCTACAACAATTTGCTATTGTTTAATTCGATTATGAAGTGTTGTATTCCTGCTAAATCTGGACTCACATGTGAATAAATGAACTGCCAAATCCATGTTTAAATATTTTGCTTTGATTGTTATAGGTCATGACCTCTAGACCGCGATCAGATCTTTATGTCAACCTACCAGCTCTACGCAAACTGGATAATATGCTTCTGGTAAGATATGCGTTCTCTCGTGTCTTGGCAAATGCATTGTTTTTCATTGTGTGTGTTTATCTGAATTCTAGCCCTTGTGTTTGAAGGAAATTTTGGACACTTTTGAGAATACTGAGTTCTGGTATGTGGACCAAGGCATCTTAGCCCCGGAAGCAGATGGCTCATCGTCGTTTAGAAATCCTCTCCCCCGCCAAGAGGAGAAATGGTGGTTGCCAGTTCCTCGAGTTCCCACTTCGGGTCTCAGTGAAAAAGCACGAAAACAGTTGCAGCACAGGCGCGATTGCACGAACCAAATCCTGAAAGCTGCAATGGCCATCAACAGTAACGCTTTAGCTGAAATGGACATCCCTGAATCGTATTTGGAAGCACTTCCAAAGGTATGCAGGCCCCTCGGTATAAACATTACTCGGTTACAAACGCCTTATTGTAACTCATTGTGCTTCTAACTTGATTACAGAATGGCAAAGCTAGCTTAGGTGATCTTATCCATCGCTATATCACCTCTGATCAATTCTCGCCCGAATGCTTGCTTGGCTGCATTGATTTGTCTTCTGAGCATCAAGCACTGGAAATAGCCAACCGGGTGGAGGCCTCGATTTATATCTGGCGCAGAAAAACCCACTCGAAACCCCTACCTAACACACACCGATCCAATTCCAAGACATCGTGGGAAATGGTTAAAGATTTGGTGATTGATGCAGATAAACGTGAGGTCCTTGCAGATAGAGCTGAAAGCCTTCTGCTTTGCTTGAAGCAACGGTTTCCCGGTCTTCCTCAGACCACTTTAGACATGAGCAAGATCCAATATAACAAGGTTAGCCTTATTGCCATCCCATCCCATCCCATATCATTGTAAATTTGTAATTGCTTTTAGGTAGTCGAAACTTGAAATTCGTGCTGACTGAACCTCGTTTCTATAGGATGTTGGCAAATCCATACTCGAAAGCTACTCCCGAGTTCTGGAGAGTTTGGCTTTCAACATCGTGGCACGTATCGATGACCTTGTTTACGTGGACGACTTGACCAAGCATTCTGATCAATTCGTGCCCATATCGAAAGTAGGCATCATTGCTCACAAGAGTGCAGGGACTCCCCTCTCTGTACCAGTCTCTGGCACTCCATACAAAACCGCTTTCTCTACACCTAGCTTCTCGCCCTCCCAGCGTTTCAGTCCTGCAAAGGGAGAAAGAGAGAGATCACATTTCCTCGACACCACCAAGCTCCCTCATCGCGGATTTGGGGTGAAAAAGATCTTGACAGATTATCTGAGCATCGATTCCAAAGGTAAGGACTTTAGTAACAATATGAGAAGGTCTGATTCGTTGTCCAGCACTTCCCACGAGATATCAGCGCCAGAATCAGTTCGATCTTCTGAGTGTTCAAGAGAAGTTATCAGCCCGTTTACGCTTGGTTCAACGGGGGAGGACTGAAACCAACCGAGCTTCTCAACATGTTTCTATGTGATGTATCCTCTTACTATATAAGCTAGCATTTCTAGCCATTCAGGCATGCTCCTTTAATTCAAATACAGAAGTGTTAAGTGTACTTGACTAAAAATGCTACTATATTATTTAATTCCCTTCTCGTCGCGATTTCATGATAATTATAGGTATGTGGTAGAGGACGTGTAATAAAGTTGTGTATATTTCATGTATACTCTTGTATCAGCCAATTTTTTAGCAAAAAAATATTATGTTTCTGTGATTTTTTATCAGCAGGTTTTGCCATTTTCATGTTAGATGGTCCAATAGGGCAAGCTCTTTGAGCAGTGCCATTCAGAGCAAATGAAAAATTATAAAAAAGGGGCATTCCGAGAATTGAACTCGGGACCTCTCGCACCCTAAGCGAGAATCATACCACTAGACCAAATGCCCACGTTGATACCCGTTTTACATTTATTCTTTAAGACTAAAGTTATGATTTTTTATTTTTATTTATTTATTTATTTTTTTTACCGAACTATGGCAAATGATACTGTATATCACTGATAAAATTGATAAATATTCATTTCTAGTATATTGAAGGTTCATTAAATGTACCAATATTGAAGGAACCATATATTTGGCATAGATAATTTGTAATTGATCATATGATACTATTTATAGCATCTATCATGACCTATGATTCTTTACTTAATTAGTTAACAATTTGATTTATAACCAACTATACTTGATATATTCATATATTTAGTTGTAGTTGATACCAAAAACAAAAGTCATAATTATACTATATTTATCCGATCCGTTCATAAAATGTGTTATAGTAAAATTTTAGTTACACACCTTGATTTTATTAGTGAAAAGAAAAAAAAAAAAAAACACACACACACACAAAAACTCTTGACTATATTGTTTAATCAATTTAAGCATACATATTACGTCAGTATGATAAAAAAAAGATTTAGAAAAAAAAAACCTAGATAACTTTGAAAAATTAATGAGTGGAGCAACTTAGAGTGCTTAACTAACCTTGTTTACATTGGCAACCCATTAACTTAACTTCACCAAAACTCACTATCATATTGAACATAATGGTATGATGAAAATAAAGCACGTAGCACTTCATTATCTCTTGGTTTCCAAGGAGGATTCCACTTATGCCATTCACACCTAAATGTGTATGGAATAATATAATAATATCGCATTAACCAATAATAGAAATGTAGCTTGATTATAATCTAATCCAATAATAAAAATTAATAAGTGTGAATGAAGGCTATACCCTCTATTTATGTTCGTTTTTCCGTTACTTTTTTTTTAATATATATACATTATGCTATAAGAGTTGTACTATACAATATTTTGGACAAACATATTCATATCGTTATAACTTCCGTTATCTTTTCCACTATTGTTACCATACACATGTTAATAATAATAATAATATATACACATTATATATATATTGGAGTTATATGTTAGTTATTTCCTAAAATATAAATTTTAAATTTAAAAAAATGTTTCACATTATTATTATTATTATTATTATTATTATTATTTACAATAATATAAAATCTAAAATCTAAATAAATCTAAAATTTTAATATAAACTTATAAATTACTAATATTGGCCACCTATTTTTGTGTATCGCCTGCACATAGAAAATACTAGTATATACTATAAATAAAAAGGAATAGTAAAAATCAATTTATTATTTTATTTACAAAAATATCAATTTTCTATCAAGTGGTGAATTGAAACATGACTCTCGCACTTGAATGTCACAAGTTTAATTCTTGCCAACCTCTCTTGACCAAGCCCTTTATACAAGGTATTCCTATAGTTTACTTCTCATGTGTAATTTATGCGATATAATATCTTCTATTCCCCTCATCAAATACATACAAAAAAACAAAAC
Source organism: Ipomoea triloba (assembly GCF_003576645.1). NCBI lineage: Eukaryota > Viridiplantae > Streptophyta > Magnoliopsida > Solanales > Convolvulaceae > Ipomoea > Ipomoea triloba. The sequence continues at coordinate 5,755,908 of NC_044930.1, forward strand.
AAAAAAAACAAAAAACAAAAAACAAAAAACAAAAAAACAAACACCACTATCTAATTGGGATTCTCCTTAAAATTTTCTAAAAACTCTTTCTTACTATGTGTTTTTCTATTAGTGCTTCTCTATTACAATATAGGTGTCAATGCTTCCAAAGCTATAGAAATGTCATTGAGCTATAAGCTACTTGACAAATTTTATATGTTATGAATTACAATGTCAAGTATTTATTGGAACATTGAAAATTGAATTAACCACCTACCAAATTCGTATTTGGTGAAGTACATATTTCCTACCAACCAAATACATGGACTTTATATTGCCTAAAACTTTTATAGACTGTTTGGTACACATGAAACTCCCATGGCAATTTATATCATGGACCATAATCCACAAAGCATTATAAATCTTATATCAAATGATAAGATACAAAATTCATACTCGTAAGGTACAAAATTTCATAACACAAGATAAAAAATTACTATGTACAACACAAGATACATACACATGTTATATATTTATTTATTTTTTAAATATGATTTACGTACATAATTTGTGTATATAGGCACAAAATTTTACAATCTAAGACACAAAAATTCATAACATTAGACACAATTACTAATTTGTTTCAGGTACAGAATTCATACTCTTAAGGTACAAAATTTCATAACAAAAGACACAAAATTTACAACATAAGATATATACACATGCACCAACTAGGATTCACAATGTACTATAAATCCTGATTCATGGTATAAGGATTAACTCTCATTTCCCGGAATTCGAATTTCATAGCTCATGGAGAAGGAGAAAAGTGTATATTGATAAATTTGCCAAAATGACATTTTAGTCTTTAATACTTATATTCATGTTTATCAAAGAATGAAGAATTCTTCCTTTATTTCACCTTATTCTTTTTCCGCAAAATTACAATTTATTTCTCCTAATCGCCTCCGCAAATTATATTGTGGACCATGATCATGGCTGATACTACAGTTTTGTTGAACAGATAGTGCAGCTGTGTTGAAAAGATACTGCAGTTGTGTTGGAAGGAAACTGCAGTTGCGCGAAATAGAGACTGTTCATCCGTTCAACACAACTGCAATATCCTTTAAACACATATGCAGTATCCGTTCAACACAACTGCAATATCAGTTCAACACAACTGCAGTTTCAGACGGATGATACGGTCTCTGTTCCGCGCAACTGCAATTCCCTTTCAACACAACTGCAGTATCTGTTCAACATAATTGCAATATCATCCACGATATACAATCATTATTGTGTGGAGATGTGTGGACCATACTATTAAATAATGCACATTCAATATAAAAATAATGTACATTCAGTATAAAAATAATGTACATTATATTCAGGGGATGTACATTATTTGTGTACTGAATGTACATTATTTTTATAGTATAAAAATAATATACATTCAGTACAAAAATAATGTACATTTAGTACATTAAAAATGTACATTTGATTATGGTCCACATAGCTGTGTGGACCATGGTCCACGCAATAATTTGCCCACGATATAACTACTGAGTCGCCTCTTCCCACCAAAGGCCCATTAGCATTTTTTTTTTTTTGGGGGGTAAATATTAGCATTTTATTTTGGTAAGATTTCCCATCCCACTAATCAATTATCATCCAGATAATTGCCATACCAAAATAAAATAGAAATCCACCCCAAAAATGCTAAGGATGTGGTGCTAAAAAAAGTACTGTGATTTCTCGAGTGCTCTATCCATTACGACTTAGTGCCCAAAACAATGATTCTTTTAGGCCATCTTTTGCAGTATAAATACGAGCAAATATAGAACAGATCATATCAGTGCAGTGTAGAGTGTGATATATATATATATATATCTAAAGATTAAAAATGGAGGCACAATTGAAGGTTTTTGTTGGGTTTCTTGTTATAGTGTGTGTTATCGGAGCAGTGAGCGTGGAAGCGGCGGGGCCATGCGGGGACTCATCTCCGGACGACGAGGCCATAAAGCTGCTGCCGTGTGCGGCGGCGGCGCAGGACGCGAAGGCGGCGGTTTCCAGCAGCTGCTGCTTTCAGGTGAAGAAGTTCAGCCAGAACCCGGGCTGCCTCTGCGCCGTCCTCTTCTCCGACATGGCTAAGAGCTCCGGCGTGAAGCCAGAAGCCGGCATTACCATCCCCAAGCGCTGCAACTTCGCCAACCGCCCCATCGGCTACAAATGCGGACGTGAGTTTCACCTCATCATCATCACTTTCTTTTTTGATACATTAGATTTTTCCCAACTTAAACCAGACTAATAGACAGGACAACAAGCCAAATACCTTGTGGTCCAGTGACACCCGATTACCCCACATGGGAGGGGTTGGTTCGAGTCTCAGTGAAGACGATATTATTATTGGCTATAGTTCATTTGGTTGCGAAAGTAGCTATGAACAGGACAAGGCGGGCCAAAAGCCACCAATAGCTTTACCCACCCCTTCCACTTAAACTCACTTAAACTCTTTGTCTCAGTCACTTTCCGCCCTCGCGGACAGCTCATCATATAATTTCTTTTTTCAAAAATCTTATTAGAAAAGTTATATTATTTTTCTCCCTTAAAAGTTGATTAACCAAACACTTATATTGATTTTTTATTTTTCTCCTTGAAAGTTAATTAATCAAACACTTATATTGATATTTTAACCAAGGCAAATATCTAATAGTGGTCAAATAAGCCAAAATTGACTGATAAATTAATTATTTTACCAAACAGGGCCTTTATATACCTTTTCCATCGTTCTATATACACAAACTGAAGATTGATTTGTGTTTTTTTTTTGGGTGTTTTGCAGCATATACCCTGCCATGAGCGCAGCCTCGGGTTGAAATGTTGAATAAATCACCTGCAAAAATGGGTTTTATTAATTAGTTGCTGGAGTGGTGATGCATGCATGAATTGAAAACAAGTTTGATGGGTTGATTATGTACGTAAATGATATTATGCATGCCCTTCTTGGGCAAACTATGTATGTATGTGCAAGAATAAGATGATTTCCACCCTAATCTATGTAAAGCGACCAGAATCCAAATATGAAGTTTCTACGGCTCATAGCTACCTACCAAAGTGAAGGATAAACATAAAAGATATCAAACAGAATGACCAATTCCAGGTTTAACCATACATGCATGATTATTGAGTTATATGCAGAGATGCATTTGATTAACTTTCCACATTCATCTAATAAATAAAAATAAGAACAAAAAGCTTAGAAGATTCCAAATGCATAAAAGCGATCCGAAGGTGCAACCAAGTAGTATATCAAACCTATTAAAGGGTGTCACCCATAGATAAATGCATGAGAGAGAATTATATGGGTTGATTTAATTAGTTAACTGGTTGAAATCAATATTTTAATCTTGACTATTTGATAGGGATGAATTATAACTTAATGGAAAAAGAATCAACTAAGTATGTACTTAAATCAATTGAATAGTAAAATTGAGTCATCTATTGGAAGGGAAAAAAGAATTCAATTGACTTTACATGCATACTACTCAGCAATTTATAGTTGATGATTCGACACTTATTTGGCACTAATCAACCTTTTAAGTTTACTTTTTACAAAGATAATGGTGATTTGGTCTGACATAGAAATAAAAAACACTAGTCATAAACACAACACAAGTATAACTAGCCACTACTATTCGCTAATTATATTCATGATTGTCTTGAGATAAGGCAATCATGGACACCTTCGTCTTTGAGGTTGGACCTTCCATGGCTGCCTGTCCTCATTCGTTGTATTTGTGAACAACCACCGACGACTATCTTTTTTTGTGTTTATGGTAGAATTTGTACTTTTTTTGTGTGTTTATCGTAGAATTTGTACACTTAATATTCACGTAAACATAAAAAGGTACTCCGTATATGTTAATCATATTAGTGATAACTTGCTGAATATGTAGCATTTAAATTCAATTTCACTTTTTTTTTTTGTCAATTTAAAGAGATTGGACAACTTCTTTTTGTTAAGAGTTAACCAATTTAAATTAAAGGACTTAGATAGAAAAAAAAATTAAATTAATTAGGTGACTATCTCATTTAACATTATTTCTTAATTTATTCATGAACACGATGTATTATTATATATTTTCTCAATAACTATAGGTTTCTAAAAGTATGCCTTTTCTATTAAAAGGGAATGCTTTATTATTTTGTTTTCTTGGTGTCAAAACTTCACTTTCTGATCTTTACATGATGCTTTAATGGGGTATTACGTTGTACAATTATTATTTCAGATAACCTTAGAGCGCCAGAACAAATAGTTCCTGATCGTGAGTTTTATCGAAACAAAATGATGTGCGGCAGAGAAGGGATTGGTGGTGGTGGTGGTTACCGGAGCGGGTGCGGTGGCGGCAGTGACCGTCCGCTCGGAGGAGTTTGTCGACATAGTTTTAGGGAAGTGGAAAGAAGAGAATACCACTCATACCAGATGAGGAATTGACTTTCTGAATTAACTGAACCAAAGTGATTACAACAGGCCAAGAGACCTAAACCTCTCCTACAGACCAGGGAGGTTAAAGCTAAACACCCTAGACCACACAGTTATTTGACTAACATCATAACAAAATAATACTTATAATAATAATATTCACAAGAGCATTCATAACTATTCATTTTTCTTGATTTTTGTTAGTCCAAAAAAATTGAGATGAGATGATTTTTTTTATTGATGTGAAAGATAGTTTTTGGGCTGATTTTTCTTCCTACAAAACACAAGATTTTGTTAGAAATATATATATATATATATATATATATATATATATATATATACACACACACACACGCACAAAAAAAAAAAAAGGCAGCAACACGCTTGGCTCACGCGCACTTTCGCCCCAACGGGCGCGTGTTTCCCACACGTCCGCTAAAGAAGAAATATCTTTTAATTATTTTTTAATAGTTTGTCATAATTTTGTTTTTGTTTTTGTTTTTGTTTTTTCCTTTTAATTTTTCTCCTTGTTATATCTCTCTTAGTGGCACATAAAAAATCACAAAAAGTCTTAGCTTTATGTGGATGCTCCTAGAACAAGCCATGAGCCATCCCTAGTCTAGCTAATAAAATAAATTTTACTTTCTAGATTAGGCTCAAGGTTCATTCACTCATTAATTGACTCTCCTCTTCGCTAATTGCCATTATATTCTTTATCACCCAAGCTAAGTCTCTTTACACTTCAATGCCTAGTCTTTCTTCACAGACTTAGCTATCCTTGTAATGCTTGCCTTCCAATTCAACTACATACTTTCAAGAACAATCTTCTCATCTACAAGAGTTGGTGTGGCATTTATTCAAGAGATGGAAAAGTATGACTGAGTTAGACACTCAATCTAGATGATTTCGTTGAAAGTGAAAGAAATCTTAATTCAATATATTTAACTAACTCTTCTGAACTGAGTTCTCTTTAATTGATTGAATAACTCTTCTAAACAAGGAGGCTTTCTTGAATTTTGATATTGGGGGTATTTGGTAAACGGTTGTTAGCTAATAGCTGGTAGCTGATTGGGTTAGTAATCGAGTTTGACTAGTTGAAAACATTAGCGGATTATAAAAAGATGTTTGATAAATTAGTCGTTAGTTGATAGCTAATTATATGCAAAATAATTTTCCCAAAGAGCTGATTGAAAAAATTATTCTGAGTAACTTTTTAATTTTAATGTTTTGGAGCAATAAGTTGTTACAAAAAACTAATTAATCAAATACTTATATTGACTGTTTTACCAAGTCAAATATCTAATAGTGGTTAATTAAGTCAAAATTAACTTATAATTAAGCTAACTATGTTACCGAACATGGTCATGGAGTCTTTAACGAGTTTAAGAGTCCGTACTCTTATATTTTGATGTATTCTTAGTGCATTTTACATTATTTTTACTTAGAGTTGTGTGGAATTGAGCTTGTCTCATGACTGGGTGTAGTAGTTATATAGGTCAATCAGTTTAGTAGTTATTTAATTAAACCCAATTTGGTTTAACTGTTTTACTAACCAAATATAAATANATATATATATATATATATATATATATATATATATATATATACACACACACACACGCACAAAAAAAAAAAAAGGCAGCAACACGCTTGGCTCACGCGCACTTTCGCCCCAACGGGCGCGTGTTTCCCACACGTCCGCTAAAGAAGAAATATCTTTTAATTATTTTTTAATAGTTTGTCATAATTTTGTTTTTGTTTTTGTTTTTGTTTTTTCCTTTTAATTTTTCTCCTTGTTATATCTCTCTTAGTGGCACATAAAAAATCACAAAAAGTCTTAGCTTTATGTGGATGCTCCTAGAACAAGCCATGAGCCATCCCTAGTCTAGCTAATAAAATAAATTTTACTTTCTAGATTAGGCTCAAGGTTCATTCACTCATTAATTGACTCTCCTCTTCGCTAATTGCCATTATATTCTTTATCACCCAAGCTAAGTCTCTTTACACTTCAATGCCTAGTCTTTCTTCACAGACTTAGCTATCCTTGTAATGCTTGCCTTCCAATTCAACTACATACTTTCAAGAACAATCTTCTCATCTACAAGAGTTGGTGTGGCATTTATTCAAGAGATGGAAAAGTATGACTGAGTTAGACACTCAATCTAGATGATTTCGTTGAAAGTGAAAGAAATCTTAATTCAATATATTTAACTAACTCTTCTGAACTGAGTTCTCTTTAATTGATTGAATAACTCTTCTAAACAAGGAGGCTTTCTTGAATTTTGATATTGGGGGTATTTGGTAAACGGTTGTTAGCTAATAGCTGGTAGCTGATTGGGTTAGTAATCGAGTTTGACTAGTTGAAAACATTAGCGGATTATAAAAAGATGTTTGATAAATTAGTCGTTAGTTGATAGCTAATTATATGCAAAATAATTTTCCCAAAGAGCTGATTGAAAAAATTATTCTGAGTAACTTTTTAATTTTAATGTTTTGGAGCAATAAGTTGTTACAAAAAACTAATTAATCAAATACTTATATTGACTGTTTTACCAAGTCAAATATCTAATAGTGGTTAATTAAGTCAAAATTAACTTATAATTAAGCTAACTATGTTACCGAACATGGTCATGGAGTCTTTAACGAGTTTAAGAGTCCGTACTCTTATATTTTGATGTATTCTTAGTGCATTTTACATTATTTTTACTTAGAGTTGTGTGGAATTGAGCTTGTCTCATGACTGGGTGTAGTAGTTATATAGGTCAATCAGTTTAGTAGTTATTTAATTAAACCCAATTTGGTTTAACTGTTTTACTAACCAAATATAAATACGTATCGAAAATTGATTTGGTCATCTAACCTGCATGTTAGTTGGCTTAGTTTGGGTTCTTAAAATAATAATGATATCTTGTCTTAATTTTATTAAGGATTTAATATCGTTTTCTTATTATTTTAAATTCCTAAAATTAGGCATCCACCATTAATTAGACAAACTTAAATCTTTGAACATGCATTTGTAATTTAATTTAATCCCATGGTTACAAAATACATTGGTAATGTTAGAAATTCAGGTTTCTTGACGTGCGATATTATAAATGCGAAAAAAAATCCTAACTTTCAAATTAAAATTGCAAATACTCTTTCGAACCAAAATTATTCAAACCTTCTTATATCCTGTTGAATGTTCCTAATCGATTAATCAAACTCTAAACGAATGCCACAAATATTTGCCACCCGCTTCCACCACATCTTTTGTCGGGTTCCTCTATAAAAAACACATAAGAATGGAATTTAAATTTTCATTACTCTCGTATTTAGTTGAAAATTAACTGAATATCTAAACCAAGTCACAAATATATAGTCAATGACTTATTAAATTGACTTAATTAAAAGTCGAAGACCAATTCTAATATTTTAAAATTATCAAATGACCATTTCTAGCATTAACTCTTTTATATAAAATGTTAGTTTTCGATTATTAAAAGAAAAATATTAAAAGGACCTCTCTATACTTGAGCTTGTATATTGTGGAATATCTTCCTATGTTATGTATTTAATAATTCTTTTTGGACGTTTACCTAATATGTCAATTTATAACGACTCAACCTAATAATATTATTTTTAAATTCAGTTTTATACAATAATTTTACTAACAAGCAAAATATTGTTAACCTTATCCCTCCATTTATTCAAACTATTAACCATATAATTAACAGCCCATTTCTATCTAACCTAATATTTTATTCTCTTTATAATCCACTTAGTCTCAAGCTCAAAAACCCCATTATCTTATTATCAAAATAACTTAGGTTGATTTACTTCATTGTGATTCTTTATCAAAATCAGCATTACCTAATGCACACTCATAGTAGTTCCATGTTTCTCTCATCACTAAAAATAAATACAGAAATAAATAAGCTCCCCTTTGAGTGAGTAAAAGGCACATTATAAAAGAGTAATACTATATATTTTGTTGCTTTTTTTATTTTATTTATTTTACTGTATGTTATACTTTGATTTATTCCCTCTCTCACACACACATACACAAAAGGGAGTTATAATTTTGAGTAATACTATATGTATTCTCACAATATTATTTACTTATTTTAATAAAATATAGACATGTGATAAGAATTTTACTTTTGGGAGCATACTTGTTATTTTCTTATATGTATTCATGGACCTAGGTGAGTGGGTGTAGATTGCGCCAACAAAGTTTGATTTTTATTCGAGAGAAAGACTTGTTCACCCTTTTCAGGAAGGGAATCTCCAACCTTATAGTTCCATTGAAAGTCTATTTACTAATTATTCTAAGCTGTTTTCAAGTACCTTGTAGTTTGATGACATTGTTGTTACTATTCCAAAGGAAAGGTTGCAGGTTCAAATCTTACCCCATTTCAAAGGTCCACATATTATGTGAAACAGTTACTATAGATATGTAAATTACGATAGAAAGATTTTGTGTAATAGGCTTACTAGAGATGATATTATTATTTTTATTATAAAATTGTGAGTTATTGAAGTGTTGGTCTTCAAATTTGCAAATAGCAATGTGAAAAGGACCTATTTAAAAAGGACGACAATATATAACGTAGTGATCACTTTCTAATTCTTGTCCCCCCTAGTTTGTCTTTACCGCTGACTGGGTCAAGTAAACGCCACTAATTAATCATTTTGTCTTTAAGGCTGCGTTTGGCTCCAGTACCCTTCAACATTTGTCAGAATTAATGACGATTTTGATGTAATAACAAACCAAATATGAGAAAATAATTCATCCTATTAATGATTTTGATCTACCTTAACGTTGCAGCAACCTAAGAAAAACCACATATTCACACCAGATATTGCTTAATTCTTAATTTAACTCGATCATTAGTAACTTCAATGCAAAATAATAACTAAATATATTAAAAGAAAATGCTATTTTCCATTCTAAATTTTTTTTAAAAATTATTTTCAATCATGATGTGGTTTATAATTATTGAGTGTCATGAATGAATTTTTTTGGGTCAAACGAGGTGTTCCGAGCAAGTCGTAATTGTAGGAGACACGCCTTTAAGCACGTACCATCGCCAGATTAATTTTTCATACGATAGGGAATTTGAACACTCGCCCTCTCTTATGGGACGAAAGTACACGATCACTCACGCCAATCAAACTGGTTAAGAGTGCCATGAATGGATTAATTTCACATATGGAGGGAAACTTTAGGAGGGTGTGTAGCATTATTCTATGTGAAAATAGTTCATCGCAATCATTATTCAAGAGCATGCATTGAATAAGTCAAGTATATTAGTTTGTAAATCACATAGAAAAGGAAGACCTCGTACGACATACTCAATTGAAAAGTGTTAAAAAAAACAAATTCTATAATTTTCTGATATAAAAATTATGTTCTATTTAAGTGACCACCATTTTGGGACTTGTAAACTTGATTTTGCTCTACTTTAATGTTGCTAAAAGTTAAAGCAAAGACACAATAGCAACACATGGTGTAATTCAATTCGAGACAACTTGTAATGTTAGTGAAATGTAATGTATTTCTTCCTTAATACGGATAATAAAAAGTGCATTGAGATATAGTGAAATTGAATGTACAATATAATAGTAAAAATTATAGTGATTGGAGCAATTCATCACTCTGATCTGATCCTTAGTGTGTATGCTTTGAATTATTAGGGTGATAAATTGCTCCAACTGTAATATTACAAAATAGATATACTTAGAAGATATATAGTTCCAACCTCTCTCCAAAACACAACATAAATGTATCCATCTCTCAAATCACAAGCTTTGGGTGAGAGGAATTGAAGATGAGAAAAGTATCAAAATTTGTGGAGAATTTAAGGATCCCAGCCAGAGAAATCCCTCACATAAAACATATAGGGCAGGGCAAGATTTCTATTTTATATACAGCTGCAGATTGGCTGGCACCAAATTAAAAGACACCACAAACTCATGAAACTGTACAAAAATCATTTGAGTTTCCATGGAAGGCACTGCAGCTTTGAACATGAACCAGACCATGAAGCTTTACACCCTTCTGATTCTCCTCCGTCTGAAACCTCGGCGCCGTCGCAACACTTGCACACCATCCCAAGCGTTGCGAAAAGCTTCGCGTATTCTGCAATTTCAGCCAGGTTTAATTTATATCAGCTCCGATCTATAATTAGGGTTCCCAATCTGGGCGGATATACATACTATACAGCAATTAATTACTGAAGAAAACAAATTAAAAACTTACTGCTCTCTTGGTTCACCAGAGAAATCAACGGCCTGGCTTCTGCAAATCTTGAATGCTTCTGCGACGAAAGGTGAAGGATCAGAAGAATGAGTAGAAGATAAGGCCTGGAGGCAGATGATGAAGCCATGTCTCCTTAATTGGTTTTGGAAAACCCAACGGGATGATGATTGAAGCTTCCAAGACCGTGTGGGTGCGTGGTGGGTATATATAATGAGATAAGATAGCTTAAAATTAAATATGTGCAAAACGACTTAGTTAAGTTTTTTTTTTTTTTTTTTTTTAATTTTATTAAGGATCAATGAAAATTCGCAGTCACTATTTTGAGCATGTATTAGTTAATAAAAAATTAGAGATAAATTAATCTAAGTTATTTATAGCTAAGGTCTGATAAGCTTAGTTGAAGTTATTACCCACATGATCCCGCTCCTAGAGTCCTTAGAGCTAATCGTAAGTTGTGCAATCAACATCTTAGTTGGGGACATCACCCATAGGATCTCGCCCTTAGAATACTTAGAGTCACTACAGAGATAAAGGGCGAGCTGCGTAATCAAACCATAGGTCATATCCTAATTTTTATGTGCGCACAATGAATCCAATCCGAAAATAATCTTTCTTACCTTTTTCTTATGTTTCAGTGAAATTTCTACCCCTTATCAAATCGACAAACTAACTACGTTAAATCTCGGGACAGCGGGACCCACTAAATTTTGTACAGGTCATGATTGGATCTAGAAGGTGGGGTGTTATATGGCTATTATTAATTTGCAGAAGAAATATGGGGGAAGAAAACAAATTTGAGGCATCTAGAAAGAGAGAGAGAGAGAGAGAGGACCCGTCTCCCACGTTTTCAAACGTTCATACAAGTGATACAACGTACGTCTCCTTTTGCGTCGTGTGATTTGGTTGGAAACTTCCTTAATTTTCACTAAACCAGCTGGTGGGGGGTGAAAGATGCTTTAAGGATATGCCTACCACAACTGTACTACTGGCCCCCCCCATCTTCATTTCCTCGTAACAGCCGACTAACGTATCAAGCATTTGACGAATTACTCCTCAATAACTACATTATCAGTTTCGGGAATACAAATGCATTAAAATATACGAGTTCCCAAATATACACACACGGAGTATATACTATATAAATGGAAATTCATTTGAAATCACTACTTTTGATTAAATTGTACATTTATAATTTATATACGGAGTATATTATACTTTCAACACTTTATTTTTTACAAACCAAAAAAATAGATGTGTCTAACTATTTGTCTAACACCTCCGTTTTTTTTTTTTTTTTTTTTTAAATAATCTGTGTTTTATTTATTTATTTCTTTATTTATAAATAAGTCTTGTGTCACACCCTCTTACTCTAAGACATGTAATGCTTTTACCTTAAAATATATAGAAAAATATTACTCTATATATTTTATTTTAAAAATATTACACGTCTCACGTGAGAACGCTTCAAATAAGATTTAATATTTATTTTTTACTTTTCATATGCAACTTTTTAAATTAATTTATTCTAGTTTTATTTTAAAATGCCTTAAACTAAGTTGCACGGAAAAAGGGAAAAAAAAAAAACAAAAAACAAAACAAAATGTAGCAGAAAAGTACAAATATAAAAATTATTAAGAGTGCATTGATAAATATTTTTGTAAATATATGAAGTTTTTGTACATGTATAACAGAACGCATATGAAATGCATAATTCTTAACACTTTGGCGTAGTACGGAAAGGAATGGAAAAAAAGTTTGTTTTCGTGGGCGGCAGGATTCGAACCTGCGCGGGCAAATCCCACATGATTTCTAGTAATGCCCGATAACCACTCCGGCACGCCCACCAGCTAATTGGGTATTTCGACATTATGTTCTTCACTGTTAATCTATCTGAAAAACAGTGAATAAATGAGAGTCAAAATACATCTGAGGTCTCTATACTATAGTGTTTTGTTCAATTTAGTCTATATATATCTTTATTTTGTTCAATTTAGTCCTTATACTTGTCAAAGTTATACAATTAAGGACAATAGTTAACGATATTAATATTATCGTTAACTTAGTTTATGTGATGCTAACATCATTATTGTCACATTATGATATTTATATTCCAACTCATATATTACTTTATAAATATTTTAAATTAACTATTTTAATCACTAATATATTAAATTAATATGTCTAAAGTAGAATATAAAAAAATTACAACCATGCTCCCAATGAGATTTGAACACTTGATGTCAACATGCTTGTAATTATTTATTTTTGACATATTAATGTAATATATTGGTGGTAAAAATAATTAATTTAAAATATTTATAAAATAATATATGGGTTGGAATATAAATATCATGATGTGACGGCGATGACATCAGCACCACATAAGCAAGTTAACAGTATTATTAACATCGTTAACTATTATCCTTAATTGCACAACTTTTTATCGTACATGGACTAAATTGAATAAAATAAATATACAAAGACTAAATTAAACAAAACACTATAATACAGGTATCTCAAATGTACTTTGACTGTAAATCGGTAGTTTCATGTGACAATGACTTAGGAAACTAGTAACCCGTAAACTATATTTATGGTTACTTTATGAATACTCTCAGAAGGGGTATTCAATCAAAACTTTTTGTAGAATTTTGTAAATTATTATAAATTTTAATAGATTTTAAATAATTTTTGAGAATCTTTTTCAGAATTTTATATATGAGTTTATAAATATCTTATATCACAAATATTTATAATATTTTTATTTTTATTTAAAAAAACTTACAGAAGTCATTAAAATTTTAAATTTAATACACTAGAACTTTTATTAAAATATTTTTCAATTCATTTTTTACGATAATAAGAATTATCCAACCCCTACCTATAATAATAAATATAAAGTGAAAAGTGCTTGAAATTATCAATTTTTAGTTACTTTTGAAAAGCTTTGGCATTCATATATCTAAAATTTCCTTCCAAGGAAGTAATTGGATGCATGGTTGGCTTTAGCCTTTAGGGTATGAATGAAGTATTGCTTTGTATATTTATTGCATAGATAAAGGAAAGGCAATGGAATCAAAGTAAGCATTTAAACTTCACCTAATCCCACCCTACATGGCATGTGACACACTATGTACCTATTTGTTTCAAAAAAGGTAAATGAAAATAGTAATACAACATATTACCTTTACGGGATGTTTGGTTGGATAGAGGAACTTAGGTGAGAAAATAATTGTAATTTCATGGGAAAATAATAATGTGAGAATAAAGTAGAAATTTAAATTTGTTTTTGGTAGGCACGAATAGAATTATTGGAAATTGAAAGAAATGAAGTAAATAAAAACTAAAATGTCCTTCTTAATAATAATAATAATAATAATAATTAAAAAGTTGTCATTTGCTGTGGAATTCAAATTCTGTGGGATGTGAAATTGTAATTCCGAGGGCAAGCCTATAAATTGCAATATCGTGGAATTACAATTCCTCCCATCAAATAATGAAATTGTAAATTTCATTAAATTTGATGGAAATAGAATTGCAATTTCATCCTACAAAACGATCCATTATAGATTAATGAAACTAGTATATATTCACAGATAACATTATTATTTGTAAAATTTGCCGAAGAGAAAAATCTAAATGATTTGGAGATAAATTTTAGTGGTTTATATTTGAAAGACAAGTTTACAAAAATCATAATATGAAAAAAAAAATCTATTATACTTTTTAAAAATATGAACTAAATACCACTAAAGTTTTACAAACTTTTTAAAAGAAAAAATCAAATATTACCATACTTTAAAAAAAGACTCGTTATAAATTTATATTGGATATCTTCAAATACGAAATTATAAGGTCTATATTCTATAAGGATTTCGATTAAAGATGTATTATGAGTGAAATTCGCTTTGCGAGTCTAACCAACAAAGGACCACAATAAGGTTAATTAACTTATGTTGTTTATAGCTAATCGGTTCAAACCGAGAATATCATTAAGTAAATCATTCAAAAAGTCAAACTTAAAACCTTTTAATTATTAAGTTAATTATTCAATCAACTAAGCTTAAATTATCAAAAAATTAATATTCTTCTATCAAAAGGTTGAATCCCCAACTATAAGCCTAAGGGTCTCCACTCTCCGACCCCATAATACAATAACTTACTTACTCAATAGATAAGATTAAATACCAGTGCAGCAGGTGAACACAAGAAATTTACCCACTTTAAACATTATCCAATAAATTAAAATTGATAGTACAGCTTGTGGGCTGTGGCGAAGACTTGAAAAGAAGTATGTAGTGTTATTAAAGCAATTTACTCTGTTACAATGTAATATCTGTTCATAACTACTTTTTCAATCTAATGAAGCAAAAAGAATCAACCAACAATTACTTCCACTTAGGCTCAAACCCACTCCAATCATTTATGTGGGAGTATTAACCCAAACATCGAGTGTCACTAGATCACAAGGTTTTTGGCTAACAACAATTTATCATAAACAAAGAATTCAAAAAAGTGGCAATTCTGTTCCCACCTTTTTCTACGCGTGTGGGATCCACTCCACCAAAGACCCGTGTTTTCTCTTGTGGAGTGATGGTTACAGTGTTACACTGTGGATTATAGTCCACATTCTCATTGAAAAGAGGTTTTTTCCCAAAATGGTCCCTCGACTATTGTTCATTCTCAATTTTGCATTTTGACTTTTAATTGCACCTAATGTGATCCTTCGACTTTCAAAAACTCACCCAATTTGGTCCTCCATTACATATTCTGTCAAATCAGTGTTAAAATAGAGGGTATTTTCGTCCATTTACCTATTGTTAGCCTAATAAACATTGAGAAATAGTTGAGGGACCATTTTGAGAATAGTCAAGGGACCATTTTGGGAAAAACTATTTTATTTATTTCATTTTTGTTTATTTTCATTTTTTTAGACTCTACAAAATTAGAATTTCTATACATTTTTTTCTTACAAATATAAATAGTTAAAATCGCGCAATCCAATCTCAAAATTTTTAATTTTCTTTACAGACTTTTCCTCTAAATATACAAACTATTCCTATGAAGTTTTACAATAAGTTCCGTAAATTTCATAAATACTCATATACTTCTTTTTTTATTCTTTTATTTTTTTTTATGTTCATAGACAATCAATCACTATGTATCACATTAAATATTACTTTTACCATTGAAAATAATATTTTTTTTTCAAGCGTAGACACCCAAAGAGTGTAAAATGTAGGGAAAATATTGGACCGAAAGGTAAATTTTTCTAGTAAACTTCTCAGGTGAGCCGAAAAGTAAAATCTCGTCAATGTTTCCTGTAATATTTTCTGTATTTGATTTCAAAGTAATTATTAAATTTTATATTAATTTACATTATTTAAGATATTGTATGACATCTTTTATATGTTTTTCTATTCTTATTTTTTTTATTAATTATAAATTATTAAGGCAAGTATAATTTATTTTGTAATGTGGACACATTATTTTTAATAATTTTGATTTAATTAATTATACCTTAATTATAAAAATCTTACCTAATAATTTTAGTATATTACACGGGACACAATAATTATTATAAATAATGTTTAATAATTGTCAATTTGTATTCAACAATAAAATTTATAGTTAATTTTTAAGTCAATCATAAAATCTTTTGTGCTGTGGGCACATTATTTTTAATTATTTGAGTTTAATAATATTATATCTTATTTATAAAAAAATCGAAAGTAATATATTTAGTACTACGAATGTGACTAAGAATTATTTTAATCGGTGCTTAAAAAATGAGTATTTATAAAATTTACGAAACTTATTGTAAATCTGCATAGGAATAGTTTGTATATTTAGATAGAAGGAAAAAGTCTGTAAAAAAGTTAAAAAATTTTAGGATGGATTGCACGATTTTAACTATTTATATTTGTAAGTAAAAAATTGTATAGAAATTCTAATTTTATAGAGTCTAAAAAATGAAAATAAACAAAAATGAAATAAATAAAATAGTTTTTCCCAAAATGGTCCCTTGACTATTCTCAAAATGGTCCCTCAACTATTTCTCAATGTTTATTAGGCTAACAATAGGTAAATGGACGAAAATGTCCTCCATTTTAACACTGATTTGATGGAATATGTAACGGAGGACCAAATTGGGTGAGTTTTTGAAAGTCGAGGGACCACATTAGGTGCAATTGAAAGTCGAAATGCAAAATTGAGAATGAGCAATAGTCGAGGGACCATTTTGGGAAAAAACTCTCATTGAAAATTTACAATGTGAGTATACATAATAATTTTTAATATATTGAAAGTTTTTTTTATTGTATTATAAATTTATTTACAAATATTTATTTTTGGTATATTACAGGTTCATTTTTATGTAATGTCTAAAAATAAATCTTTAGTATATTAAAAATAAATATTCAATATACTAATATATTAAAAATGAACATTTAGTATACTAGCTACTATCTTCCTCAAAAAATATATATATACTAGTATCTTTGTGAACTTACAGCAATACATATAACATGTATTTACTAATATTACATTTAAAGTAGGAAAAATGACATATTTGGTCCTGAGTTATACCTATATTGACGACTCAGTCCCCTAGTTATAATTATATACATTTTTACCCCTCAGTTATGAGCGAAGTGGCGTGTTTGATCTCTATCATTAGGTTTTCATCTCCATTTTTTACCCCGAAGTTATGAGTGAAGTAGCGCGTTTGGTCTCTGCCTTTAGGTTTTCGTCTCCATTTTTTACCCCGAAGTTATGAGTGAAGTAGCGCGTTTGGTCTCTGCCCTTAGGTTTTCGTCTCCATTTTTTACCCCTCAATTAGAAAGTTCGCATCTTATTCTCATTATTATATTGAAACCACTTTTACAACATTAATTTTCACTTTCCTGTTTCGTATTTTGAGGTTATTCAACCCCAAAAATATTTCAATAACTCTCGTATGACTTGTTAGAAAAATGGGTCTCGTATAAAAAACTTGAGACTCAATACAAACAAAAGAACACTTGATTATCGTTTTCAAACGTGTAAAAACACATTATCTTAAAAGTTTTTAATTTTCCTTACTAAGCTTTGTGAGACCCATGGTATTCTGGGAATTTTTATTTATTTATTTTTTTTTTGAGGGTGGTATTCTGGAAATTATAATGCACAAAATAATCGTTAAAGGGACTATTATCGCGTTCTGTTGACGATTTCCCTAAAAATTAAGTTTCTATATGCTCCAAATCCAACGTTTCAATTAAGTTTCTTTATAATCAATGACTGAGAGTTAATTAAAAAAGATGGGGTAAATTTAATAATTATTTTAACATTTAAGTTTGCAATATTTCCCTTTGAATAAATTAATAGTAGGTAGGTATTGGGGTTTGTGTTGGTAGTCTTGAACTCCCAACCCTATTTTGGCTTTACCACTTTTTATTTTCTCTATTATTGTGTTTTCCTCTCGTTACTTTCACGGGCTTTTTTCCCCTCGTTACTTTCACGAGCTTTTCATTATCATTAGCATAAAGTGTTTAGTTTGGTTTCGGAAAGTGTTGATCTTATCCTGGGCGAGCAAAAAAGAATAATGACGAAGACCCAAATCTTTGATGAAGCTTTAAGCTCCTTGAAGAAACATAGCTTCCTAGTTATGAAACAGTCTGCGATTCAAGTTTTCTATAACATAGTTAGAAAAGTTGTTTCTATGTCTGACTGTAAGTAATGGTTTACCATTTCATTGATCGTTGATGTAAACGTTTTATGTTATGAATTAATGGAATAGCTACGTTTACCTTCAAAAAAAAAAAAGTTTGCAATATTTATTAAAGGTAAATGATAATTTTTTTCTTTTTAATTATATTTTTATAGCATTTTTTTACTTGAATTATTCATGTATCTATATTTGCATCCTCAATTATTTTAAAAGTGATAATTTTTTCATTTTTGTTAAATAGAATTTTGAATTGTTAAAAATAATGTAAAATAGATATTTCAAGTCAATTTGCTTCCCTAACAAATTATTGTTTATATGTGGAATCAAAATAAACGTGAGAAAGAACAAACACCCAAATATTATAATTATAATTTTAAGCTAATGCTAGCTATGGAATTAAGACTTAAACACAATTAACTCATTATTGCTAAATTTCTGTTTAAGCCTTAATTGTGTTACTATCATTAGCTTAAAATTATAATTATAATTATAATTTAGCAATAATGAATGATTTATATTTAAATTTTAATTCTATTGCTAGAATTAGTTTCAAATTATAAGAGAAAATGGTCAAATACACCCTTAAACAATATACCAAAATGTAATTAGGCAATCAAACTTTAAAAAGTACCATTAAACATTTCAATTTATTAAATCCAATCAAATAAGTCCTATTTACAAGTAACCAACAGGTTACCGGTAAAATTTCAATGATGTGATATGCAAATTAAACCCCTGTCCACCATCACACGCCGCCCTTGATTGCCTTCTCTAATAGACGAAGAATGTGACCAGACTGTCTTTTTAAAGGTTCCCCGATCAATGAAGAAGACGACGGAGATAATCCCTCATAAAAATTATGAACAAATCTAGACTTTTTATACTTCTCAATTAATAACCTTATATATATATACACAGCGAATACAGAGTGAGGCAATGAGGGGTTTCCCCACCCTCAACAAGGTTTAGAAAAATATTCGGAGCCATATTGTCCAAAATTTATTCATGTCCTTGTCCCTGTATTCATCTAGACAGGAAATCAGGTCCTCATTGGTAAAATTACCATCCTTACCTTCAAGTTTTCAACTATGCTAATGGTCAGAATTTTTTATATTATCATAGTTTTAGATCACATAAATATCATTTTAAAATTTGATTATTAGATTCATAAAGTTCAGGCTTTCATATCACCGACGAGGAAGAAACGATGATTACTTTATTAGAATTTGTGGGGACTACAACAGAATTTACCAAAATCGATAAATGAAGAATTTATTTGACCATAAAAGAATAATTTTTACAATAAACTCTGAAAATTAGGGTTTTTTTTTTTTGGTTTTTGTGAGAAAAGAAACTTGTAGTCAAGGATGTGTATTGAGTAACCCTGCCTTGTGATTCTAGTCGACAAAGAATCACAAGAAGGTAATTCTACCTAGGTTGCACATAGTTGATCAGTTCAAATTAAGAAGACAATAGGTCTCTCCTGCGAGAAGTTGAACTTGAAAAACTTGTGATTACCAAGCCAACAACCTGACCAAATTGACTAGGATTGTCCCCTAAATTATAATATTAGTAACTATATAATCGCAAATTATATCGTGGAGTAGGGTCCACAGTTCGCATTGTGAACCTTGTTCCAAAACGACATTATTTTGTTCAAATTAGTGCTACCTTTTTTTCTCCATCTATTTAACTAACATTCATTTATGCAGTACGTACATAATTTATTAACTGTAGATACATAAACTTACATCTGAGTACATAATCTATTAAATTAAATATAAATATATTCTGTCAAGTAATTCCAACATTATTCTAATTAAGTTCGTAATATATGAATTGTATGTAAATAAACTTAAAGCTAAAGGTTTATAAATTAAGTACATGTAATCATGATTATAGTATAATTTTAAGAGATATTTATAGACTTGGACATATATTTAACATATTATATACATGCAATTAACATATTATGTAATTATGAACTTTTGGTACTAACATTGTTTCTAATTGCGCAAAGAAAAGAACAACACTAAAGACACCGTTTATGTGAATTATGAAATGATGATTAAGAAGTAACATTGTCATTATACACATGGACTTAGATGAGTACAAGATTCATGACCATCACTACATAAACATTGAGTTTCAACTAATTTCGGTATCACAATACCTATTATAATAAATTTATTATTTACGGGATATTTATACAATCAAATAAATTGAATTTAACTCTCAAAAAATAAATTGAATTTAAAAGAGGTTATTACAATGAATAGAATTAAGCATAAATTAATGAAACAATGGTGACTTTGTATTGCAAATGCAGCACTATATGCAATAATTATTTATTGATATTTGCTGGCAATTAATTAAATTCCATGCCAGCTTAGAAGCTACAATTTCAATACAGCTGGACTGTGTTAAATAAATGAGAAAATATGGATTGTCGTAGACTTTCACGTGAAACAAACAAAACCCTAGCTTTATAATTGGGGATGAATATCGCTATCTAATTAACATTTAGTCATGAGAAATATTAAATGCGCATTAATTTTTGTACACGTATTACTTTATTGAGATAGTTTGGTTGACTATTGATGATATTTATGAATTTATAAGTGGTTAATAGATATTAAAAGTCGTGGAATCATGTGAGTGTATAAAAAATTTATGTGTGATTTCCATTTGCCTCCACAATTATATATTCTTGAGAATATAGTGGACTTGAGGATTCATACCAGATAAAAATATGTTTTCTATAAAATATGTAGATATACATAGCACAAAACTATAACGGGCCTTCATGCCTTCGATGGTGGACTAGTGGAAAATGGACTATGATTAAACATTACCATATTAGTGCATTACTTAATACATCTATTCCAAATAATATTTTTTTAATGGACAAGTGTCATTGTTTTATTGATTAAAATCCCATTATATTTGGAAGTGGACCACCCAACTTTTCTTCCGAATGCTCCTTTCGATTTCTTCAAAGATATTTGGTAAAAACGTGAAAGTTGACATGCGATTGTTGAACCAATGGGATGCCATTACATTATCACATAATCGTTTGTGGTTGATATGTACTGTCTTGAATACTTCATAATTTTTTTATATATATAAATAAGTTGGTCATTCATATGAAGTATAACTCTTTCCTATATATTTAGAACTTAAAGAATCTTTAATATATTAATAGTGGTGGAATGAACCACCAGGTCAATTTGAATGAATCTACAGATATCTAACCTTCAGCCAATGCACTTGATAAAAGTACCAAACAATATATATGAAATCCTTCAAGCCAATAATACAAAATGACTGGAACAAATATATAGGTTATCCTCTCTCCTCTTTTTTTTTCTTTTCTTTTTGGCCCAAACATGAAATTCATAAAACAGACAAACACATGATAGCATCACGGGGAAAACTTGGTCAGTCAAAGCCTCACAGTTAATCTAATCTGATGTAGTGTTCATGAGGCCCATCATGCTGAAATGACTTTCTGCCATTTATATCAGGAGCTTCTCAATAGCATCCTGCACCCACAAAGAAAAAGGGAACAGGGCTTACTTTGTGGCCACAGGTGGTTATATTTAATAAAGGCACAATTAGATAATTACCTTCAATTGCTGTATTTGAGATTTCAACTGGCTTCCCTCGTTGCTTGTGACAGAACAAGCAATCACGGGTCGGGTAACACCACATGCTCTGCCGAGAGCTTGTTTGGAAGGGACAAACACGTAGGGGACATTCTGAAGACATGGCATAAAAGATGAGAAAAGGTTATAGCCGATTATATCCATTCGTTTAGGCAGAGAACGTGCAACTTCCACTAAAAGAATGAATACAATCAAATTACATGTAACCAGATTGATCATGCATGATATCTTAGACAAGCAGTGAAGAGTGACCATATAGTAATAACTCATATCATCAGAAGCATCATATATAATAGCAACAGAGAAAACTGTTTCACTCATACAAAAAAGAAGCATCATAACATTATGTTTCAATCATAAAAGTCAAGTGCAAAATAAAAACAGATATCAAAATAAATTTCCCGATGTAGATAACATTCTTGAATTATACAGGGGTCTTTTCTCCAGATGCCTCAAGAGAGTGGCTTAGATAGAGCCACTCCATTAAACAAACCTAGAAGGCCATACTTGTTCTTTATTCCAGGCCATACATATCTGTTTCTTCATGAGTTCTAGGATTCTAGAGTAAACGTTGGCTCAATTCTTTTGAAAATTGACAATGTTATTTCAATTTTTCCTTTTCAAATTTTATGAATCAAACTGTATATTTAAATGACTCAGCTATTAGATTGTTGATTGATACATTGAATGCCAATTTCAAAATTTCATCTAATCTACTTATTCATAAAAGGTTGTAGTGGGACAAAGAACCAGCAATCAAGGATTTAATATAAATCCAGCTTCAGAGTTCTATTGAATTTTTATGAATATTGTTCCAATAACCTGTACAGTGTTTTTATGACACATGAATTTCAGGTGAAAGGTTGCTAAGCACAGCAATGACAATGAAGCCACAGATAGACAAATAAGAAGTAACTGTAGTGTTCAGTTGTAAAGTGTTGCACTATGGCCATTAAAATCTTACCACTCACTAATAAATATGAGGCTTTGGATTATAGTTTTATAAAGTGGCTTTATCTAGGCAATTGCTTCTTTAACTTAATGTGTAAGAAAATTAATGCTTCCCTATGACCTTAGGGAAGGTCTAATATTGTAGAAAATTGTCAAACTAATATTTAAATAGATGATTGTCAATGAACTTAGTAATGGTTTTACGAAATTTTAACTTCAATTTTCACCATGAATGGAGCAGTAAAAAAGTTATAATTTAAAGCAAATTTACATGTTAAAAATCATATGCAACCCACTATTTCCTTTCTCTTAATTTGAATCTTCTACACCAAACAAATAGATAGCTCAAGGCATATGTTGCATCTTCAACTACGTCACACAAGAACACAACTCATAAACATACAAAACTACGAAGATTGAGAGTTTTACCTTATCCTCAGCGAGAAGTGGAAGATGAAGGAGGATTTCAAGTGGCTCAGTATCAGCAGCCATCACAATGAACTCAGAAATTCCCCTGTTTAGTGTCTTAGTGGCTGAAAAGCATAAGAATCAGATTTCTATTACAACTTAATACAGAATCATGCTGTCAAACCGGCACAACAAAGAAGAAGATAAAGCAAAGCATAAAAACTGAAAATAACCTTCATTGGCCCCCTTTTTAAGCTGCTTATAGTTGGCAGCTTGCTGAACCAGGTCCATTATTGTTGTGGTGAGCTGCGCATCGGCCAGCGGATATGCTTTTGGGTTCACAGCTTCGGTAGCCTATACAGAGAAAATACAATTATACAGAAAACACATTAAATTTTTTGTAAATTGAAGCAGAGTATAATCACCACGCAACAGAAAGGTAACAAAAATTCAGATACCAACTCAAAGCATCATAACGCAAAGGAATAGTACCATGGAGACTTCTAGGCTGAGAATGGAGAATTCGAGTGTGAAGACCACTAGGGTTTTGGGGAGAGCGAAATGAAACTAGGGTTTAACCTTTTAAAAAGGGATGGAAGAGGGCAGACAATATTATTTCAGTTGACATGTGGTTGGTTTCATGTTAAATGGACTCTTAAAGCCCAACTAATCGAAGGCCCAAAAAGCCCAAGCAAAAGGACTTCTACCTCCGACGGCAAATTATTGCATGGACCATGGTCCACACAGCTGTGTGGACCAAAAATAAAAAGTACATTATTTTTGTACTGAAGGTACATTATTTTTATACTGTATGTACATTATTTGATAGTATATATCAAAAAATGTACTTTCAATACAAAAATAATGTACCCTAAAATAATGTACTTACAGTACAAAATAATGTACCTTCCGTACAAAAATAATGTACTTTTTATTTTTGGTCCACACAGCTGTGTGGACCATGGTCCATGCAATAATGATTGACCTCCAACTATCCAAAGTTACGGGCAACTCATAAATGAAAAGCAAACAATTTTGCAGCGTGTTGCATTTCATAGGCTCAATAAAAAAAATTTGGAAAAACGATCAAATTCGCCATCGAACTAAACACAAAAATGCGATCAGACTATTGAACTCAATAAATGTATAATTAGATTTTTTAGAGCATCCTTATTAATTGAGTTATTTCACGGTTTTTTAGGAATTATTGTAAGGGTGATTAGGAAAGAGAAAATGGGATAAGAAGAAAAAATAAATAAAACAAATATAGTTTTTTAAAATAAATAAATAAATATAGTAGTGTGACCAATCATTAAATTTCATTTTTCTTGGAAACCTAAATAATCCCATTCTTGCAGGAGCACCCCAATCTTTTCTCTTATCTTCTCTCCCCTCCATGTGGCTTTCATTCCCTAAAATACTGTGAAATAACCACTGATGTGGTTGCTCTTAAGTAGCCAAAAATTTTCAATTATACCAAATAGCAGGTTAATCACTTCCTCAAGAGTTTATCATGCCATGTGGCGTCTACGTGGATATTAAATTAAACATATTCTTAAATTATATTTTTAGATTATCTTTTTAAATTAAACATTATTACTCTTATTTTTTAAAAAAAAAATTATTACTTTTATTATTAGTCTCCTCAAATTACATGCATGTTCCTCTAAAATCTCCCGAACCTACGAACCATATTACATAAAACAGAATATAAGCAGCAAACCTACAAACAAGAATACATAAGACAGAATATAAGCAATGCCCAAAAAAACAAATTCATTGTCATTACATAGATCACTAAAATAATAAAAGTAATAATGTTTTATTTGAAAACATGATTAAAGATAGGAATATATATATATATATATATATATATATATATATATATATATATATATATATATATATAATTTTCATTCCTAGGTTATAGGGATAGAGTAATTGTAAGATTCATAGCTAAGTGTTGGTTGTGCAGTGCTCACTTTTTACCCTTAAGCTATCATTGGCGTTGCACTTTTCTTCCTTTTATTAACTTTTCGTCTCTAAGTTATACCAAAGTTGTAAATTTTATCTTTAATGTTAAAGTGATGAAAAGTGCAACACAAATGATAGCTTAGGGATGAAAAGAGAGCTTGATCAACAATTAGGGACGAATTCTACAATTATCATATTGTATAACTTAGGGACAAAAAAGTGCAATTTTTCTTTAAAAATATGTTTAAAACCTATTGACGAAAGGAATTAACCTGCTTTTTGGTATAATTGAATAGATTTGGCTACTTGAAAGATCTAATTGCACATTTTTTTAGTTCAATTGCTAGATTGCATTTTTATGTTCAATTCGATGGTCAATTTGAACGTTTTTCCAAAAAAAAATTTACATACCCTAAAAGAATGACCAAGTGGGTGGAGTATAATTTTCGGACTTAAAAATCAAGAGTTTAATTCTTCTCAACACCCTCTTGGTCTATCCTATCGCATAAAGTCTTCCTAGTGCAATTTATTTCTCATATGTGGTTTGCCAATCATTATACGGTGAACCATTGACATAAAGTTCATTTTCAATATACTAAATGCTCGTTTTTAGTACATTGAATGCTCATTTTTTAAAAGTTCATTTTTGTATACTGAAATTCATTATTTGGTATGCTATCTATAAATGAATTTTTAATACATTAAGAATGCACATTTAGTATACTAAAAATGAACATTTATCTATAGTCCACATTGCATTGTGAATCATGATCGATAGTATGGTATAATTTGTCATGGTTTGCAAGCTATATTTTATTGCATAGGAGCTAGGATTATCCAGTGCACACTTTTAAGTAATGATTGCAGGTTTGTTCATCACCCAAATAAAAAATTTATACATAATTGAAAATCAAGAAGTTGTTGCATTGAAGTCTAAATAAGTATGTTTGGAATGGTTTATAGAGAATATTTTTGTTATTTGTTTCCAACTCAATCGATATGACTATTTCGCTAAGTCTACCTACAATATACATCATAATTTGAAGGGAAAAAAATATAATAGACGTTATAATTTAAAGAAAAAATTGAGGGTTATACTATATATTCACAATTGCAGCCCATCTCCCTCAATTTAACTTAGTTAGAGCCTAGTTTCTTGCACTCAAAGTTTTTTTCTTTTTAAATACCAAGTGGTGAAGATTAATTTTCCTAATTCGTTGTGGATGGTTATATTCACAAGTAATTTGTGATATTATTGGTACCTAATTTACTTAGGGAAAATGATTGAAATGTTGTATATTTACTTAGGTTTGAAATTAATGCGATATTATTAGTACCTAATTTACTTAGGTTGTATAATTTGTGATATTATTGGTACCCATCTCCCTCAATTTAACTTAGTTACGGCCCTAGTCTATTACAAAGACTTGAAATGTGGTAAGGGAGTACTATGTTTCTGTAATCAAGTCAAGGTGTTATAAGACTTGCTCTATTTATAATTTATTCTTAACTGTTATATTATCTTGGACGGATGTTCGATTAATATTTAATGCGTATTGTATGATTTCCACCTCAAAATGACCATTACAGTTATTAGTAGTGTCACATGACATTATTGCAACATAATCCATTAAATCCTCCTTATCATATTGTGTATTCTGAGTTCAGTTAAGATCATTACTAGCTTGGTCTAACTCTCATAGGTTGTGACTTATATGAATTGCTCCAAAGCACTTGGCACCGGTCGGGGGTGGGGGTGGGGAGGGGGCAATTCCAATGATTTGAATGAAAATAAGACATCTAAATTGTGCAGTAATAATTCACTTAAACTAACTAGTATGAGTTCAATATCCAATTAAATATAAAAGATAGAGCAAATTGTCATTTTGGTCCACTGACTATATAGGGGTCCTCTTAATTGCAGTCCACGACTTTCAAAAGTGTTAATTGCATACTCTGACTATTCAATTTCTGTCAATTTTGGTCACTCCGGCCAAATTACCGGCCAAATATCACCGGAATTTCCTAAACCTTAAAATAACGAGGGCATTTTAGTCATTTCAAACCCTATTCTTCTTCTCCGGCGAATGTACCCTCTGCTTCGTCCCGTGCGTTCTTGAACCACCATTATTTTATGATCAATCGGGATTTTTGGTTCCGAATCCGAGTCGGACATTGTTTGGGCCGGTTTGGGAGGTTTTAGAGGGGACATGGGCATGATTTGAGGTGTTTTCTCAAAAGTTTTTGGGGATGGCGGTGGAGCTCTCACTGGAGAAGTTAGTTTGGGTGGGGGATTATAATAACCCTTGAATGGTAGAGGTTGAGGGGGACTTTGAACTTTGGGTTTTGGAGAATAGGAAGTGAACTCAGTGAAGGAGAATAGGAAGTGAACGCGGCGGCGATTATTTAACTGCCAGAGAATAGGGCATTCGCGGTGAAGCTGCCAGTGGTGGAGGAGGAGACATTGCTGGCGGCGGTGTAACTGAGACAGGGGAGCGCTGACCGAAAGCCATAAATGGAGAACGTGTGGTAGGAGTTGGTGACAGCGGCGACAGTGAAACGACAGGTTTTGGTTGCGGCAGCGACGGCGATGGCGACGATGACGGTTTATTCGCCGGAGAAAAATGGTAGTTTGCCGGAGAAGATGAAATAGGGTGTGAAATGACTAAAATGCCCTTGTTATTTTGAGGTTTAGGAAATTTCGGTGAGATTTGACCGGCAATTTGGCCGGAGTGACCAAAATTGACAAAAATTAAATAGTCATGGTATGCAATTAACACTTTTGAAAGTCGTGGACTGCAATTAAGAAGACCCCTATAGTCAGTGGACCAAAATGACAATTTGCTCTAAAAGATATATAGAGTGATACTTATCCTAAGTTAGATACCTCTATACAAAATCTTGAATGTGACATTTTTTATGTGAATATATACGCAGTACTAAGTAACACATCTATCAATTTTGATGTGATTGGATGAGTGAATAAAGTTGGGTGCATGGTGGAGCAGAAGACACGAAAATTGGAAGCCAACTCAGCTTAATTGGGATTTTCTTAATCAGTCATACAATATAAATATAATTTAATATAATTGTCACAAAATATTTCATTTTTTCGCTAATAATTCTTTTAAAAAAATCAAAATTTTCTTGGTCAAGCCAATTGCACAATATCTTTCTAACAAGATTTACCCTTCATGTGTCACTAGTACAAAACAACACATACACTACACCTATAAATGCCTTTTCGCTACACCTGTAGGGGTGTAGCGGATGGAAGTGACACTAAAAGTCCTTGACTTTCCGCTACACCCGCTCGAGCGGGTGTAGTGGAAAGTCATACTAAAAATAAATAAATAAATAAATATATATATATATATATATATATATATATATATATATATATATATAATAAAGCAAAACTTTTTTGGTAATTAAAAATAGAAAATATTTCCCGCAAATTGCAGCTAGTTGTATAAATCACTAGAATTGTCGAAATTAAATTTTATATACATATATAAATTGAAACAATAACGCAAGACTCCTTAGGTGTTTAAAGCATAATGCAACCCAGTCTTGACTCTGACCATTTATTAAACTTCACGTTCAAGCTCACAAGACAACCACTTGTACCATAGCTGTATACTTTTTCAAGTTTTCACTAAACAAAAAAAAAAATCAAAATAAAAAAAAAAACAAAAAAATCTCTACAATGCCCTTGCAAGCCACATCACCTTAATTCTCTTCCTTATAGTGATATCCAAGAGGGGCTGGAGAGTCCTTAAGTTCTTGTCCTGAACCCTGGTAATGAATATCCTGCAGTGCTAGCTCCATAGCTGCCCACCAGAAAGCAACAAACAAAACTCAATTTATGTTCATTACACATTACAATAATTACTCAAAAACCAACCATTTCTATTCATAGAAATGCACTTAATTACCATACAATGCATCACCGTTCTCAACGTGTTCAAATTCCGAAAGAGGTGAAAGAATACAGTGCAGCTTCACTTTTCCACCTCGGATGTTCTGTTGATTGTGTTATCCATTAAATTAAAACCACAATTAGTTGATATCTTAAGGAACCAAAAATATATTCATTCTTCTAACAACATGTATGGCGGCCATGCTTTTATGGCCATTCATTAGGCAAATCATGAAAATTCCCAGAGTTCTCAAACCTAAAATGATAAATCCAACTTAAGGATACTGATGTGAAGATCTCTAGCAGAATGTTTGCATCCCATACTTACTGAAAGACAGCACTGACTAAATGGCTATATTAAGCTAACAACTCTCTTAAAGGATAGGCGGTATTTTAAGGACACTGATGTGAAGATTTCTTTTATTATGTTGGAGACTGTCTTGCATGATAGCAGCATTTAGATAATAAGAAGCTCCTTACCATAATCTTTAGCAGCATTCACGGCTACTACATTTGCCTCACCATTAATCCTTTTCATCTGTTCCTCGCTTCCAAAACCCCCTAATGTTGAAACAACTGATGTAGCCCCTACAAGCACGTCATCCCAGTTTACGTAGAAAACATCACCTGCAGAACACAAGTATCACCACTTCAATTTGTATTCACTATTCAGTAAATTGCAGTGAGAAACACTTGCTAAACATTGCTATAACTGAAAATTTCACTATATTTTCTTATATTTCTTTTTTGGATTGAAGATGGATCTTCCTAGTGAACCAGAAACCAAAAGAGAGTGAATGATTTGAGGGTGTAATTAGGGGAAACTAAAAATTTTGTACTTAACATTTATACTAGAAGTGCAAGCAAGAAGCTATTACTATTTTGGAATGCTTATGATGAGATCCAGCACTCAGCAGGGTGAGATTGAGTAGAAAGGTATAGATAACTACAAATACATTATATATATATATATATATATAGGATAATTCTCCCTGTTGTATTCCAATGATAGCCAAAGTTTCTAGGGTGACAAATGAATACAAAAGAAACCAATTTTATATTGTATTCTTCAAAGTATTAATTTGCAGTTTCATTTATAAGTAGCCTGTTGGAGGCACAAGGAAGACAGAACCTGCCTGAAATCCAAGTGACTTGATCTACCCATGATTCCGAGTATGAGGGACGGCCTGATCTGCAAAAGTTAAAAAGTTTGGTAATTCAAATTACTAGAGAAAAATAGATAAAAGTATAAATGCAACTACATAAAACTTTCATAATCAACAGTCGCTAGCAGCAGAATAATAAAGGCCATTCTAATCATTGAAATCACCATTGACGCCCAGAGAAAGATTTCAAAGACCTGCTCAGACACAGATACATTAAAGAGAGAGTGAGGAGAGAATACGAGTATAGAGAAGCCCTGGTTTTTAGACTTAGAGGAGAGGAAATGGAGAGGAGCGGGGACGGCAGATCTGGTTTTCTCCTCAAATGGCGTGGGGGCGTCGGCGGCGGCGGCTGAAGAACCTCCGGTCGGGTGGCGTCAGCGACGGCGGAGAGCGAACGGTGAGCGCCGTCGGCGGTGTGAGGCGTCGGCTCTCCTCGAACGGCGGCAGCAGCGGCTGAATGCGGCGGCTCTCCGGAGGGAAAGAAGACGACGGCAGCAGATCTGTTTGTGAACAACGAGGTCGTGAAGCTCCTCAGATCTCCGGAGGGAAAGAATGAGGCTCCTCAGATCTGTTTGTGAAGGTCGTGAAGCTCCTCAGATCTCCTAAGTTTTTTTTTTGTTGAAAAATAATGGCTTCTCCTCAGATTTGTTTTGCGCTTAAGTTGGGTAGAAGTGGGTCGACTTTCCGCGGCACCCACTCGGAAAGTAAATTATTATTTAAATCATTTACTTTCCGCGGCACCTACTCCCTATAGGTGCAGCGGAAAATTAATTAATATTTTAATTATTTACTTTTCGCGGCACCCGTTCTCGGTGGGTGTTGCGAAAAGTAGTATCTTTTATTTATTTTTAAGAATACACTACACCTCTTTTAACAGGTGTAGTGTAAAATTACTCTTATATGATCAAATTTGTAGTAGTGTGTGGTGTTGGTTTTGTGACCCGGGGTAGTTACTCGGCATGCCAACATAAACGATTAGTCAATGAAAGATAAATAATATCAAAGTGGGGGGTTTCATTGTGCGCATTAAGCAAATGTCTAGCTTCTGTGTTCGGTTGAGTTACCATGATTTACATCCTCCGAGATATTTTGTCGGGTCGGGAGTGGGGGGCTCTTGGGGTTGGGGATTCAACCTTTTGGGAGCAAAGATAAATAATGAATAGAAAAAATAAAGAGAGACTCTGTAATTTTAACGTGGAAATCGAAAGGTGAAAATCACGTACCTTTTTGGACGGTGTCAAGCCAGAAATTCACTATTTTGTTGATAGTTTTTGTATATGTTGTTTTGCTCTTTTCTCTAGAGAGATGGAGCCCCATCCTTGTCTTTTTTCCTCATCTTTTGTACTATAAGAATAGATGGTGAGTAAACCTACAATAATGGGGTAATTTATAGGTAATTAAATGGATTTATACATAATGAATTGGTGATTAATGTGATTTAATGTCATAATGAGATGGAAAGGTTATGGACGGATAATTTAGCTATGGAGCTAATATTGGCTGATCACGTTCCGAGTACTATGCCCAACTACTGGTTAGGTGGTACCGACCGGATACCAACATTAATTAGTTATTCATCATGTGGTTTACATGCTATATATACAAGAGCTACGGTTACATACATAACATACACCATCATATAGTGATCGTGGATTTTCCTCGTTGGCTCATCCCAACTAAGTCATATCCGGTCCCAATTATTATGTTTGAGTAATTGAGTTTAATTAGAAAGGAGGGTTGATTAATTAAAGGCTAAAGCTAAAGCATGGCCCATAACTACAGTCAACCTAGCTTTCTTATTCCTTAGTCAGACCGCACTTACGAAATTATTGTTAAATGCCATGTGAATATTAATAAAGATATGAAATGACAAATTAATTATCAATATCAAGGAATTTTGTCAGTTCAATGATATGATATAAATTTAGAACTCAGTATAAATGTATAGTTCTTTTCAGTTTTCAATCGTACAAAAATGGATAACACATTTGAATCCTAAATAGTCAAGTTTAATACGATTGTTAGTTAGATTCTCCAAGATTATTGTATTCATCACATTGCACCTTTATAATAAATGTAAAGTTTTTTTTTATCGAATCTGTTTAAACTTTTACTGCTTTTGATTGGGGACAAAAATTACGAGGGAAAAGAATTTCAATTTCATATGAAAAGAATAATGTGATAATAAAGTGAGAATTTAAATATTTAAATTCTAGTGTTTGATTTGAAGGAATAGAACTAATGAAAATTTCAATTTCAATTTCAATGTTTGGTATATATGGGAATTGAAATGTATTAAGTAATATAAAGTAAAAAATGCTCATACTTATCATTATTATTATTATTAATCTTAAATGACAAGTATATCTTGGACCCATTTACATATTCACACACACAAAAAAAAAAATTCAAATACTACTCATCGTCTATAGTATCTCTTAAACTGGACATATTGTAATTAAATTTCATGCAATTAATATGGGAAGGTTAGACATTAGTTTTAGGTTTTAAAAAAGGAATAATTTTGTCTCAAGGTTATTATTTTTTTCTTTCTAAAAATGAAGGAAATTGAAATACCAAGGGGATATGAGATTCTAATTAATTCCATGAAAATGAGGGAATTGCAATTCTCTCATTTTAAAAGAAAGAATTTACTTGCCTTTAAAATAGGGAGGAATTAGGTAGGAATGAAATTGTAATTTTCTCTGACCAAACACCTCGCTAATGTAAACAAAACATACCATTTAAACTTGATATCATAACTAGCTCACCGGCAAGAGTTATAGGTCCTGTTTGGTAAATTATCAGCCTATCAGCCAATTTTGACTTATTTGACCACTATTAGTTGTTTGGTTAATAAGCTTTTTGTAACTCCAAAATGCTAAAATTCAAAAGGCTACTCAAAGCAGCCTTTTCAATTAGCTTTTTGAGAAAAGAAATTATACCAAACAGCTATCAGCTAACAGCTAATTTATCAAACAACTTTCTACAATCAGCTAATATTATCAACAAATCATACCTTCTAACCCAAACAGCCAACCCAATCAGCCAACAACCATTTACCAAACAGGGCCATAGTGTTTTACCTAAAAAAAATGTTTGATTATTACTTATGTGGCTATGTTGAGTATAAACTAATATACAAAATAATAAGTGCAAAGTAAAAGTCGCATTAAGAATATCATGTGGAACTACCTCGATCAAAAAAGCATTGACAAAAATTAAAAACTTAAACTTATGACTATACAAGTAAAAGGAGTCATGTCCACCGACTTTATCTTTTTTTCGGCCATTCTTAAATCTTAATAACACATTCTTTTTTGAGTAATGGGGAAAACCCCACATTGTCTTATGTCCTTGGTAAAGGACCACAAAAGGGTAATTAAACCAGTTTAGACTGATCGACTTAAATTAAAAAGACCAATAAATTGCTGAAACATTACCAAGCCATGACCAACTTGATTATAAAAATTATATTATATTGTCACATGTTTCACGTACGCCTTTTTCTTACTCTGTAAAGCCTAGGCGTTAAATTATAGTTTTAGAATATATGCAATTCTAGTACAAGAACGACAAGTATAGACATATATTTCATATATTCCTGCGGGCACAGAAGTCCCACAAGAGAATGGTCATCTTCTACAGCTATACCCACACTGAAAAAGAAAAAAAGAGAAAGAAATAAATAAATTTATATTCCTATAACCCTATTTCAGTCCCCTAGGGAGTTGAATTCCGACCATAAAAGAAAAAACGAGCACGAATACCAAAACGTATATGGCACCAAAAACATATGCACTAATAACACAAAAAAAGACAGCGTCAACGCAACTGCATGCTTATTGTGGTCGGGAGCGCCGCAATTATATTGCTGGTGTGAATAACGTCGGATGCAAAATACAATGATGCAAACGTTGTCTCAGTCATTAATTGGCTCTCAAGTGTTGATGAGATTAGGAAGAATTTGGCGACCCAAGATTATATTGCACGAGTTGGTTGGATGTGATATTGATACAAGGATCAGTCATTGTGGGCATTAGCTTTTCAGACGAATCAAGTTCTTATTGTCACTCATATGATGGTTACTACTCCAAACAAATCTCACATACAATAATAACCTAACCTAGCTGGAATAGCGAGTGGAAAATGACACAGAATTTCATGGAACGAGTAAAACTCCTGTCAGGTTGTCATGTTATCCATATTGTAATTTTCGTATGATAGAAGTAAAAGAAATAATTAATAAAAGTAGTGACTCACATTTTTTTTAATAAATAAATCAGAACAAGCTAGATAAGTTGACAGTAAAAAAACAGGAGTACATGTAGTATTACTCTTAGCAATTAAGTTGACCTCGCTATCAATTATAGTGCTCATGGAATATGAAATTATACTTCTGATTCACATTATTGGTTAGAGCAAACTAAAAGTCTAAAGTCCGTGTTATTGTAGTGTTACTTATGCATCCTATGCTATCACATGCGGCACAGAATATATGCCAAGAAAATGTAGTTCACAATTAACCATTTGTTTTGATAAATTCTTTTAGACAATGGCATGGGGGATCAGGTTTCTTGCCATGCAAATGTTCTCTACAGATGTGTGCAGCAGAAGCTAAGGCTTAACCCTTCAGTGTTGAGGGAGTTTTTAAACTCCTTTATGTAGCTAAATGGTCCAGGGATATGATGGCATTAATTTACACGTGTCATTAATACCTCGACCCTAAATATGATCACATCAGATAGGTACTTTTCGAGCAAAGTACTGACTTCAATAATTCACAGTTTAAGCGTGTGAGGGCTCCAAAGAAGAATATCTACGTGTCTATGAATCAAAAAACAAGAATATTACATAATAGTCCGAGTCCGACATATCTTTACGATACAAAAGACTGTATATATAGTCTTGATACGGTCTAATGTAATTAGAAATGCCTTCCTAATAATTAAAGTAGAATAATGTTAAAATATTTGGTGTTGGATATATCCTCAAGCATTAATCAGTGAATGGAAACAAAGGATTGGAGGAAGCTGTGAGGACATATCCTAGTCCCCGGCCTATAAACAAATATGGTCGACACACACATATATGTAATGTTTTTAGGACCATTATTATTATATGGCAACTTTGTTGATCATGAATTGAAAAATAAAAAGTGGGATGTAATTTTGTGAATGGATGCTATATTCTCCTCATACTAAGGACCAAGGGCCACTCTAATGAAAGGAATCGCAACTTTTTTTCAATCTCAATCATTGTCAAGAAAAATAGTTTTTGAGTTAA
Organism: Ipomoea triloba; assembly: GCF_003576645.1. Classification (NCBI taxonomy): domain Eukaryota; kingdom Viridiplantae; phylum Streptophyta; class Magnoliopsida; order Solanales; family Convolvulaceae; genus Ipomoea; species Ipomoea triloba. The sequence goes on from NC_044930.1 coordinate 5,791,700, forward strand.
TATCCGATTTGGTCTTTTGACTATTAGGATTTCATCATTTTGGTCATCGACTTTCAAACTTTCTCAATTCCATCTCCAACTATTTAATTTTTTACTTAAGATAATCTTTTGTCCAAACCAAAATAGCCTTTTTAGGACCATTTTGGTCAACAATTGCATAACTAGGATGAAATTGAGCAAGCTAAGTTTTGACCGTTGAAAACCAAAATAGTGAAATCATAATAGTGGAGAGACCAAATAAGGTATTTTTGTTAATTTGCTCACAATTCTTGTGCCCCACCAAACAAATTTTGTCAATTCAAACTTTAGTTGTAGTAGTGGACTAAATGGATTCCTTATTCTTTCCCCTATATAAGAACACCAAGCCACACAGCTTCAACCACCACCAGAAACCGTTCACTACACACAGCTTCAACCCCCACCTAAAAACCATTTAGTACTCCCAGAAAAAACACATATCCTCTCCTTCTCTGCTACTACCTTGAACTACTTCAAACATCATGGATAAGACAAATGCAGAGATGAATCGCGGCCAGATTGGAGAAGAAGAAGGCGAAATCGATAACCAAAAATGGGTTTGTGATTCTTCCCTTGATCACAAAGGCAGAGTTCCTCTTCGCGCCTCCACGGGTGTCTGGAAGGCCTCTCTTTTCATCATTGGTAAGGACTAACAAATTTCATATCCAAAAGTTTTGAGCTTTTTTAGTTTCAGGGCAAAACAAGAACACTCTATAATATAATCCAGTGTAGTCTCAAGCTGATATGCTGTGCTTAGATAAGATCAAATATGTTGTGTAAAAGTAGGGAAATCTGGAAAGTATATATGTCTCAGTTAAAGTAACTAGAAGTGGGAATTATATACTGATTAATATATTATAATATATGGTTGAAAATGTTACTAGGTGGAGCAATATGCAAACTTTACAAAAAGTGTAGCACCTTAATGATTCCAGAATACTGCTACTTTGTTCTTGATTTCTATTCATTCAAATGGAATGAATGATATGGCGACTAACTAACTTTATGTTGAATTTGTTGCTTGCAGTGATTGAATTCGCGGAGCGTTTGAGTTATTTCGGGATAGCATCAAGTTTGATCATATACTTGACCAAGATTATCCATCAAGATCTGAAAACAGCAGCCAAGAATGTGAATTATTGGACTGGTGTTACCACTCTGATGCCCCTGTTTGGAGGGTTCTTAGCTGATGCATGCTTAGGCCGATTCTCTACTGTTCTTGCTTCCTCCATTGTCTACCTCCTGGTAATCTCAACTTCTTTTAAACCCCGTCTTCTAACAATAGCTGACAAAGGATTACAAGAAAGTAAACCAGTTTTGCCCAGCAGTCTGACTAAGTTGGCTGGGTTGCCTGCTTTGACTGGAATATGTATATACATTCTTAAACAAGAACACATTTATTTACTATTTTTGTTGTTTTGCTGTGGAGACAGGGCTTGCTTCTTTTGACAATGTCAAGGGTAATCCCAAGCTTGAAGCCATGTGAAGGTGATGTTTGTGGTGGACGAGGAAAGGTGCACGAGACCATATTCTTCCTGGCGATTTACTTGATATCAATTGGGACAGGAGGGCACAAGCCATCACTGGAGAGCTTTGGAGCTGATCAGTTTGATGATGATCACGCAGGAGAGAGAAAGAAGAAAATGTCTTTCTTCAATTGGTGGAACTTTGGGCTCTGCTCGGGTTTATTGATGGGTGTGACGTTGATAGTTTACGTGCAAGATCATGTTAGCTGGGCTTTAGCAGACGTAATTCTCAGTGGTGTAATGGGGTTTAGTATAGTGATCTTCTGTGTTGGCAGGCCGGTTTACCGTTTCAGGAAGGCTGCTGGGAGCCCCTTGACGCCATTGTTGCAGGTGCTTGTAGCTGCAATTAGAAAGAGGAATCTTGATTGCCCTTCTAATCATGGCCAGTTATATGAAGTCCCGAAATCAGAATATGCTCGGGGGAGGCTTCTCTGTCACACCAGAAAACTCAAGTACTAAACAAGATTCTTGTCCCCTTTTTTTTTCAATATTCTAACCCCTTGTCAGTACACTCTGTGCACAAGGGGTCTACATTTCATCTGACCAGTCAAGATCATCTAATAAGACTTTAGGATGATCTGCACATTTGATTGGTCAAAATCTTTCAATGATCTCTTAGATTTTAATAAGATTTGAATTTTCACCCTGTTGATGAAACAAGACTTTAAGGTTGTCTCAGTTTTTCAATTATTTGATTAATGTTTCTGTGTTTGGATTTTAAGGTTTTTTGACAAAGCTGCAATCGTGGAAGACAAAGCTGGGTCATCAAATCCATGGAGGCTAGCAACCGTGACGAAAGTGGAGGAGATGAAGCTGGTGATCAACATGGTTCCCATTTGGGTAACCACTTTGCCGTTCGGCATGTGCGTGGCTCAAGCCGCGACGTTCTTCATCAAGCAAGGCGCCACGTTGGACCGGAAGATCATCAACGGCTTCGAGATCCCGCCGGCGACGATCTACTCGCTGGCAGCCATCGGAATGATTATTTCCGTCGCAATCTACGACAGAATCCTCGTACCCGTCCTGAGAAAAGCCACAGGGAACGAGCGGGGGCTCACCATTCTCCAGAGAATCGGGATCGGGATGATATTCTCCGTCACGACCATGGCCGTGGCAGCACTAGTGGAACGAAAGAGACTACATTTCGTCCGAGAAAACGCAACCTCGGACTCCATGAGCGTCTTCTGGCTGGCCCCACAGTTCCTGATCATCGGAATCGGAGACGGGTTCGCGCTAGTGGGGTTACAGGAGTACTTTTACGATCAAGTTCCAGACTCGATGCGAAGCCTGGGCATCGCGTTCTATCTCAGCGTCAACGGGGCGGCGAATTTCCTCAGCAGCCTGCTGATCACGGTGGTGGACAACGTGACAGGGAAGAATGGGCGGAGCTGGTTCGGGAAGGACCTGAACAGTAGCCGGCTGGACTACTTTTACTGGCTGATGGGAGGCATCACGGCAGCGAATTTGTGCGTTTACGTCTTAGTGGCCAGGAATTATACTTACAAGAATGTGCAAAGCAAGACGACAATGGCGGTGGCCGATTGCGATGATGCTGATGATGGTGGTCGTGGCGCAATGGTCTAATTTAATTACTTCATAATAAAATCCTTAGCTTACTTGTGTTTTATTCAGTATATATATAATTGTATGTGGTGTTAGCTTTGTCTAAAATTAAATTAAATCTCAGAAGTTTAGAGGTTTAGTATAGTTGGTTCGATTGACATAAAAGTCATGATTGGAAATTTGGAGGGCACCACCAAACAAGTGTGACTTTATGATTAGACTGGTGAAGCTAGGATCACCTAAATTTATTATAAAAAAAAAAATCTCATAAGCCTAAAGTCAACAATTTGTCAAATAATAGACTGTCTCTATCTTTTTTTAAAAAAATAAAAAATTCTAGATATAATATATGCAACACTAAAATTGACTAATGCTATATTTATTCAGTAATATTTTCTCACTTTTAAAAGTGAGTCATACTTTCAAGTTATCAAATATGTAATTTCTTTACTATGTCTATCAACCTTTTTGTTGTAACTTGAAAGCTTTCAAGCCACAATCTAAAAATGAAATCCACATCAACTTGCAACACTAAAACTTTTCGGTATAAATACAGTCTAACTATAATAATATCGCATTTTAGAAAAGTCTATGTCATTTTGATGTAAAACTTTGAGTAATTAGTCAACATTCAACGATCATGACTCATGAGTGAAACTAGATTACTTCAAAGTTCAAACCTTATTCTCATCAGCAACTTATTTTCTTGTACATTTATAAATTAATTCTAATTTTATTGTTTCTTTTTAAAAAACAAATTTAATATTTTGAGTCAATATTTAACTTAATTATTAATATAAATGTAATAAGTTTAAAACTCCCCAACCGCCAGCAACCTGCATTATCATGTTAAACACAGGAATTAGGAATTAGGATGTAAACTTGATGGAATTGAACAAATATTTTAGTAATAACTATTTGTCTTGAAGAGTTGAAGTGAATCCATGGAACATTAAATAGTATTACGGTCCCCCATCCATTATAAAGCATATGATTCTCAAGTAGCATAGTATAGCAGAGCAGAGAGATACTCTGACACAACCATGATTTGTGTTTCTACTAAGTTTGTTGTTCTGGTCCTCATCTATGTTATCCACTCTATCACATGTCCAGCACGTGGCACCCTCCCCGGCACTTGGGAGCTCCTTGTCCCTAACGCCGGCATTGCCTCCATGCACACCGCCGTCACCCACTACAACACCGTCGTCCTCCTCGACCGCACAAACATCGGCCCTTCCAAAATCCGCCTCCCCGCTCACCGTTGCCGCAACGACCCCAACGAACCCATTTTGAAAAAAGACTGTTTTGCCCACTCCGTCGTCCTCGACCTCAAAACCAACGCTATCCGCCCGCTAGAGATCCTCACCGACACGTGGTGCTCCTCCGGCCAGTTCCTCCCCGACGGCACTCTCCTCCAGACCGGCGGCGACCTCGAGGGGTTCCGGAAAATCCGGAAGTTTTTTCCGTGTAATGCGTCGTCGTTTTGCGATTGGGTGGAGCTTAAAGACGTCCAGCTCGCCGAAGGGCGGTGGTATGCTACTAATCAAAGACTCCCCGACGGCCGTGTTATTATTGTCGGTGGCAGGGGGGCCCACAGCGTGGAGTTTTTTCCTCCCCAAAACGGCGCCGTTCCTTTGCCTTTCCTCGGGGAAGTTGAGGATGACCAATTGGATAATCTTTACCCTTACGTTCACTTACTCCCAAACGGCCATCTTTTCATCTTCGCTAATACTAAGGCGGTAATGTATGATTATGTAAAGAATGTATTTGTCAGAGATTTTCCGGTGCTCGACGGCGGCCCCCGGAACTATCCCTCCGCCGGGTCGTCGGCGATGCTCGCGCTTACCGGGGATTATTCCTCTGCTTCTATTGTAATCTGCGGCGGAGCGGAATACGGGTCGTATTTACAGCATATTACGGATAGTCCGGCCCATACAAGCTGCGGGCGGATCGAGGCCACCGGGTCGGACCCGGTTTGGGAAATGGAGGATATGCCGTTCCCGAGGATTATGGGGGACATGGTAATGCTCCCCACCGGAGATGTCATGATCATCAATGGCGCAATGAAAGGTACCCAAGGTTTCGGAATGGCTTCCAACCCGGTTTTGAACCCGGTTCTATATCGACCCGATGAGCCCGTGGGGCTCCGGTTTATGACTCTGAATCCGGGTACGGTGCCCAGGATGTACCACTCCACCGCCAACCTATTACCCGACGGTAGAATCTTGCTCGCCGGAAGCAACCCGCACGTGTTCTACACGTTCAAAGGCGACTTCCCGACGGAACTAAAAATTGAAGCATTCTCGCCGGAGTATTTATCAACCGACAGGGCGAATCTTCGGCCTGTCCTGGTGGATTTACCGGAGAAAGTGGCGTTCGGAGAGCAATTTGAGGCAATTGTGACGGTGGAATTGCCGGTGGTTGGTATCGTGGAGGTGAATTTCGCCAGCGCACCATTCGCAACCCACTCGTTCTCTCAAGGACAACGGCTAGTTAAGGCGGCGGTGTCAAGTGCTATCCCTAAGGGCGCCGGTAAGTACAAGATATGCTGCACGGCGCCGCCGAACGGGAACGTGGCACCGCCGGGATATTACATGGTTTTTGCCGTAAACCAAGGAGTACCTAGCGTGGCACGGTGGGTCCAAGTAACCGCTTAATTGGATATTTTTCTCATAAAATTATCCTAGCTACCATTAGTTTTAATCTCCTTTGTCATTTTCAAACATTTAAATAAGTTAAGTAGTAGTATTCAAAAAAAAAAAAAAAATAAGTTAAGTAGTAACTAATCATTCTTTAGATTTTGTAATCTTGAAAATTGTAAATTTGCTTCATTTAATTTTGTTATAATCTCCTTTCCCAGTCCTTTAATTCTTTGACTATGTTTCAACGTAGTATCTGTTCATAACTACTTGCTCGAACCCACCCCCTCCCATGTGAGGATGAAACTGGGTGTCATTAGATCACAAGATCTTTGACCATTTATTTCATTTTATATCTCTCGTTCAATTATTAAAATTTGATTTGAATTATTTATAATTTATAGTATACTTATTAATTTATATTGAATTTAAGTAAACAGCAATTTATTCTGAAGCTGAAGTCTGTGTCAAATGTCAACATTCCTGCCCTGCTGGGAGCCTGAAATGGACACTCTTAGCTTCTTCAATCTTTACAATACTTTAGCATAAATTATATATCAAGTGGAAGAAATAATGTTTATTTCTAATTCTTAAAAAATTAAATTTTGTGGGCACATATATCTTTGCTTATGCAACAAATTAAATATTATATATAATCATTCTCACAAATTAATTAATTGTTCATAACATCGTTCCAATTTAAATAAAAATCTGTAAAAGACTAGATAACACTACACATATCAAACCTTTTGTATTAAATCAATCAAAGTTATGCTTTTTTCTTTTCTTCAGATAATATATTTTAAATTCTAATAGCAATATTCCATCTTCATCATATGACAATTTTAAAAAAAGTTTTTAAAGTGTGAAAAATAATTGGACCACCTTGGAACTTAGGCACCTAGCGATGGCCATGTTCTAACAATAAAGCATACAATAGGCATGGATTTAAAAACAAAGCTAACGACAATAATACAATATAATATAATATAATGGATGGACATAATTTAATGTGAGAACCAATCCATGTGTACTGTTACGTTCATATGTTTTTATTATTATTTATTATTATTATTATTTTATTTTTTTTTGGTCTTTACAATGAGAATAAGTTAATTGGCGATTAGCAAATTTAGTTTAGTACTGAGTATATATATGTTAAGGGATGATTAATTGAGCTAACTCACTAATCAGTGCTTCTAAAAAAAAAGGGACAAATTTAAACGAATTAAATTAAAGTTGAATATAATATAAATCATGATGTTTTTGAACATGAAGTGATGAAACACATTGTCAATGAATTTGTAAGCGTACAAAGCCGAATTAAAATATTTCAAGAGGCGATTTTATTAAAACAAAAAGTTAATGAAGTAAGTATTAGTTTTTTTTTTTTTTAAATTTAATTAAAAACTGAAAAACAATTCAATGTAGAATTGGTAAGAAAGCAAACTAAAATATTGAAATAATAATTGATGGAACTAATTTGATTCGAGATTGGTGTTTAATTGTTTATAATTTTATATGCATTTGTAGAAAAGAAAAATTATAAATTAAGGTAAACAAGACACATGAGTTTTAACGTGCATGAAAATCGAAATCATAAAAATTACAAGCGTTTTAGGCTATACCTATGCAAATTATACCATGTTTTGGAGCATGCTGGCGAATCATGTACATTGCAGTGTTCGTGTTAGGAATTGAATAACATAGAGTTCGTCTTGATGTGGAGTTATAACGCTTGATCACTTTCTTAGCTTCTTAGATTGTGGCTGGAGGATTCAGTTCATAGATAGTTATCGACATTCATGCATGATACTATTCACGTGGTGATTTAATGACAATTACTATACGGTGAATAATACAGAGTTATGAGCTTTCATGGTAGAACAATGGTAAAATATAATAATAGGAATAATGGTGATTTATGATATATAATGATGGTATAAGTGTGGAGTAATACTGTACAAATGTCGATATTAGTGATTTTATAATAACTAGTTTGACTAGATACATTTCATGATTCCAAATTTATGTTTGTCTTTTAATTGAGTGGGATATTATCTCTTCAATAATAAATAATAAAATATAATGAAATATTGATGAAGATAAAATAATCTTAGCGCAATAAGAAGAATTTAGAGATAACTAATAGGAAATGATAATTATATTTTAAGAATATGAACCATTTTTCTATAGCAAATTCTTTTCTATTATTTTCATGAGTATATTTAAAGAGTTAAAGTGGTTTGATATTTATTGGTAACCTAGTGATATTATATGATTAACCCCATGCTAGTGAGTAGTGACTTCATATATATATCCTTATTAAGGACCACATCTTTTATTGCTACCGACATTATCATTTTTTTTTTCAGCTCATAGCTAGCTAGCTAGCTCAACACTATATAAATATTCCGTTCAACAAAGTAACTTTCCTTATAGTAGGTTCTTATAGTTTAAAAATAAGATTCCATATCAAGACTTACCGGTAGATAAGTCAAACAAGCGATTTCAACATGTAACCGTATTAACAAACTATCAATCATTATATCATATTACCATGTCATATAACTTACATTATTAATATATTAAATATTCATTTTAAATACATTAAATATACTATATATTTTTTTAAAATTTATTATTTGTATATTGAAGGTTAATTACTTGATATAATATCAAATAATAAAATTTTAATATATTAAAAAAGAACATTTATTCATAATCAACCGTATAATTTGTCACAAATATAAATTATTCAAAAGCAGTTAGAAATTAAAAGTTTTCGATCGAAAAGAGATATATACGTGTGTACGTGCGCATGCTTGTGTGTGTAAGTATTGTTAATACTGATTAAGAAATTAAATAGAAGATTATAATAATTTAATTGATATAATTAAACTTTTTAAAGTTCGTTCATCTAATTACCTTTTTGTCAAAAGTTAGAGAATCTATTTGGCTATTTTTCCTTATAATGTTTTGGGAAAAGGGTCAAATAGCTCGAGCTTTACCTAGAAAGTCAACTAGAACCTTTAACCTTTTAAAGTTGCAATAAAATCCGTCAACATTTTATTGTGGTGCAATGACGTCCAAAAATCAGTTAGTGACTTGTGATAGCAGGTCACTAAGGCTCTGACAACCCTTCAACACTATTTCTGGTCGCTTCTCCGGTTTCTTCTATTGTGCACGCAATCATTAGGATAAATTGTTAAATATGCCCTTGAACTTCACCTAAAAAATCAATTAAACCCTTAAACTTTAAAAAGTTACAATTAAACCTATCAACATTTTATTTTGATGATGAGGAGGAGTTAACACAAATTAGTAGTATGTTATAAACCATGGTCTACCATACACATTGTGTATTATTGATTATGTACTTATAGCTAACATATTATGTATATTTAGTTAGCATATTATATACAATACTTGTAAATAAATTAAAAGTATATAATATATTAGCTGCAGATATATAATATATTAACTTAAAACAAGTACATAATCTGTTAACTGAAAGCATATAGTATGCAATTATTATTTCACGGACCATGGTTCACATAGCTGTGTGGACCATAAAAAAAGTACATTTTTAATATACTAAAAATTCATTATTTTTGTACATAAATTACATTATTTGAGTACTGAAATTACATTATTTTGAACATTATCAAATAATGTATATTTATTACACATATAATATACTTTTAGTATATTAAAAATGCATCTTATATTTATGGTCCACAGAAAAATTTTGCTAACATGTTAACTGTAGGTACATAATCTGAACCGTATAATGTGCATGGTGAATCTTAGTCCATGATATAACGAAGAGTTAATTACCGGCCCAAAAAAAATTATACATCGTAGGCCGAACAGGTCGATGGCCCCAAAAATGAACATTGTAGGCCCGAAACGCGGCTTTATTAACCAAGGCCCACCAAGAAGAAAAGAAGACCATAAAAAAGAAGAAGAAGAAGAACAAAAAAAAAAGAATATTCGGCAAGATGTCTGAATGTCTTGTATTTAGAATTGGTAAAGAGCATTTAACAAAACCTCCTTAGGGTTTTCCCTAGGGTTTAACACTTCCCTGCCCCCGGAAACGAAATTTCTCAGCGAAGATCAAATGTGAAATTTCTTCAAATTTCAAATTTTATAGTGCAAAAAGACGATGGAAGCCAGAGTAGGAATGTCTGGTCGCGGCGGCGCCGTAGTAGACGGCGGCCCCGGGTCGTTTCTGCCGCAGCACCACCACCAGCGTCAGAAATACCATCACTTCCACACGCAGCAGCAGCAGCAGCCTCAGAATCCGCAGACGCAAATTGGAACTGTGCCGCAGCTTCTCGCCGGCGGTATTGCCGGAGCTTTCAGCAAGACCTGTACTGCTCCCCTAGCTCGCCTCACCATTCTATTTCAGGTTAATAGCTAGCGCCTATCTCGTCCCTCTCTCCCTGTTATAAAGTACTAATATATGAAGTTTTTGTTATAGAACCTAACGCTTTGGATGTGTAATTGTATACAACAAATTTCTAGTTGTTTCTTGTAGTTGATTATCTCTGTTTCTGTCTGGTGGTAGACTACTGCTATATCGTGTATTGTGTTTTCCAGTTACCTTTTGCTTGAATAATAAATTAAAGAGACTTTAAACGTCCACTTGCTAAGATCATTAACATTGCTCCTCTGACATATGTTGTGTTCTTTATAAAATTCTAAAATCTTAGGTCCAAGGCATGCATTCAGACGTGGCAATGTTGAGCAAACCAAGTATATGCCGTGAGGCTTTGCGGATTGTTAATGAAGAAGGATTCAGAGCTTTTTGGAAGGGAAACCTTGTCACTATTGCTCATAGGCTTCCGTATTCTTCAGTCAATTTTTATGCCTATGAACACTACAAGAAAGTGAGTAAAAAACACCATATTTGCACCAACACAGCGATGCAAAATTAATCCATTACCCTTGTGCCATCCCACTCAAATTGTTCTGTTTGGCAGATCTTGAAATCTATTCCTGGCCTGGATGGTAATCAGGGAAATGCGAGTGCAGATGTATTTGTGCATTTTGTAGGTGGTGGGTTAGCTGGAATGACAGCTGCTTCTGCCACCTACCCATTGGATCTTGTTAGGACAAGGTTGGCAGCACAGGTATAATTATAGCTTTATGATTTATTTGTATATCTTTGTTCTTTTATTTAGTCATGTGGGTGGAAAACAGAGACTATTTAAACATTGTAAGACAAAAATATTGTCAACTTCTTGGATTTGCATCATACTGTGACACCTTGAATCTATTGAGACACTTTGAAATTCTTCAGTTCTACATAGCCGTGTACCTAAATAGCTTATTATTTGTGATGGGCTTCTGAGACACCTTTGAGCAGCTTTGGTGTTGATTACTTTAAATGTTGTCTGTATTTACCATTCATTCATTGTTTCTTGCCTGTGAGCATTTTGTTTAACTAATTCTCTCATAACTTTGTAGAGGAGTGCCATGTATTATCAGGGCATTAGCCATGCTGTTCGTACCATTTGCAGAGACGAAGGCTTCTTTGGGCTGTATAAAGGACTTGGAGCAACATTATTGGTAATCTCTTTGCTTGCCATTTAATTTTGTATCTTTGGTTTCTGATAGATATGGATTTGGCCGATTTGCCATCTTCTTTGGTTTTATTTGTGTATTTATATTTTGGTCAAATGAGTACCACTCTGCTTTGAAAAATGCTAAATGGTTATTTTGCTGGATGCAGGGTGTTGGACCTTGTATCGCAATAAGTTTCTCTGTTTATGAATCACTGAGATCTTATTGGCTAGCTCACAGGTGAGTGTATAGCTTTAAATCATCATCTAGTTCATTTAATCATCCTATGCATGTCTTCTTTCCTTTATGTTTATGCTTTAACTAACTTCTCTTTCTCAGGCCTGATGATCCCACTATTCTCGTCAGTCTTACTTGTGGAAGTCTTTCTGGAATTGCATCATCCACTGGTATGCTCTGATTAATAGTTGTCATTTACTCGCCTAATTATGTTACGAACTCTGGATCTGAGATACAGTATAACATTCCTAATTTGTACCCTTCCTTAACTTTCTGTAGCAACATTCCCTTTGGACCTTGTAAGGCGAAGAATGCAATTGGAAGGGGCTGGTGGTCGAGCGCGTGTGTATAACACTGGCTTACTCGGGGCATTTAGGCACATAGTTCGAACAGAAGGCTTTCGTGGGTTTTATAGAGGCATTATGCCCGAGTACTACAAAGTTGTACCTGGCGTGGGAATCGTATTCATGACATACGAGACGCTGAAGAAACTTCTATCTGAATCACCCTTCAACTAATGTCCAACTCATATTTCAAGAAATGGTTTTGCGGCTTACTCCCCATGCTGGAGATGTCCTACTAGGATCAGTTTTGTCTTACAAAGCTTGCTAGTTAGAAAAGTTTAATAGGTAATTATAACTATCTCACGGTGGTAACTATTACTCCGTATATGTTACCAACTAACTTTTGTTGTATAGACTATTAAAGTGTCAAGCGTGGTCTCACATCAAATGCATTTCTAGTTGAAACGTTGGTCCCGGATACCTTCTGCATTCGGCCCCGTTTATTTTTTTTCCTGATTGCTGTATTATAGTTTTTTTTTTTTTCCTGTGAGACAAATTTTGTTAGGAGATCAATTTTCTTTAGCTTTGTATTGACAATGAAATTCTTCGATTTAATTCCTATAATTTCTGGGGCAGATTGAAAGCAGCTTACTATTGCTATTTACATTCTGCACTTCACAGTGTTAATTTGATGCATGAAAACTGATTAGTTTTTCATGTTTCAGAAATGTTTTTCTTTCTCTGATACTTAGCAGCTGCTTCTGTTGAGGAGTTTTGCTGGAGCAAATGTGGACAAGTTTGAGAGGATATTCCTAAATGGACGGTTAGCAGCCATGATTTTAAACCATATATAATCGAGAATCATTTGGTAGGTACAAGTGTAGAACTTGCTGGATTTCATAAAACCATAACGCAATTAGTCGTTTTCGTTAGTCCTTGTCTGCATACGCATCCTAAATGCCATTATTTCCATATCTGAATGGTGTGTATTGTGTACTGTAATATATATAGCAATTTTTTTAATGAATGGATAACACTATTTAAGGCATGCTGCTGTCGGTTTGTAGCTGGTTGGAGGAGAATAAACCTCATAATATTCTCACATTCTCAATTTAAACGGGTAATTTTAACTCCTCTAAATTCTACGGTTCATCTCTCACTAACTTGTGCCTTAATTGAGCATAAATATATGCGCCAAGATCATAAGTCATTCTAATTCACCTCGATCATTCAAAAATTATAGTTCACTTGATTTGAGCAGCACACTGGGCATCCGAGAACTACATGTCACATAGTCTTTGCAACATAAAAGCCATTTAGCCTATGGCAAGTTGAGTTAGCCTAAGTCATTCAGTAATGCTAAAGTCATTACTTTTATACTACAATTAGATGATGCTCCTAGAGTTATGGCACATACCTTATTCATTGGGCTTAACCTAATGAGCTAGAGATAATAACAGGTCATTTTAATTTACCTCGGTCATTCAAAAATCATAGGTCACTCACTTTTTGCAGTAGTAGGATTTTTTTTTGCGGTTTTTGAGAAGTTTTTGTAAGTGTGATTATGAAAGAGAAAATGATAGTGGAAGAAAAAAATAAAACAAATTCGATTTATTAAAAAAAATAAAATTAAAAAGCTATCCGTCAAGCGCGCATGACATGCCCAGCACATGCACTGCACGCGCCCACTGGGCGCTTCTTGTGGCTTCTCACACACGGTTTTCGCGGTTGAAATATTAAAGTTATGGGTCCCACTTTCTGAAATAAACTTAGTTCTAGCAGAAGGAACTCTCCTCTTCTCTCTCTTCCTTATCTCTCCTCCATGTGGAGTGTGGATAAATACTATTCCAAAAACCAACAATAATCCTTTGATGTAGATGCTCTAATGACAAGTTGAATTAGCTTGGCCATTCAGTAATTCTAAAATCATTCGAATCTTAACACTCAGTCAAGTTCACTAGAAGAAAAATTAGATACCTATCACCGACCCCAAACAATTTATTATAAGTTTCCTCGACTTCTGCTCTAAGCCCAGAACCATCTAATAGTTGGCATATCCCCATGTCTAAGCAATATTAGCTTGCTCATAAGTCCTGAATTCTTCTTCCATATATAAATACTCTCTCTTTGTAGTATCATGCATTATTCATATCCCTGGTGTTAGTGATTTCAGTTAAGTGTGTATAATCACACACAGAAATATTGATTTGCTACAATTCTTTAACCTGTACCCTGATTGCGATAACATACCTACTAACCCAGATAGATAGAATACAGACAAATAAATTACCTTTCAATCATTTTCCAAAGAGAATTAGCCCCACTAGGGTGAAGGATGATGAGGCCAGTAATGTTGCTTTCAATGGCCAGTGATATTTATTAAGATTATTGTAATCATCTAGGAAGGAGAATCCCACGTGTAACTCTGATCAACCGAAGAAACTTAACCCAGGATTCTTAAACACAGAATTCTAGGATATGATTTTTGTTTCCTGCCCCTTTTTCCATATTTGCCAGGTAGAACCAGTCTGTTGTGGTCTAATATAATGTTCCTGTTGAGAAAGCAGTCAAGAGAGGAGAAACATAATCGTCTATCTTAGGAAAGTAAATAAAAGAAAGAAAAGGTTCCCCATCTTGTCATTGGCTCAGGGGAAATAGAATCAGCCATTATTCAATTCCAGCCTTCAAGGTGACAACACCTTATAATATCACAAGAGAATTTTTATATGCTAATAACCTTTTGGTGCACTATAAATACCTCTCTCCCTTCATGCACAAACTTATCAGCTTAGCTATCTATATATCTGTGTTTTCATTGCTTTCCCATCAAATTAAACCCCCTTCGTTTTCGATCGTGTGGTTTATATTGTGTTAGGGTAGGGTAATCTGCATCCTGAGGTCTAGATCAGTGTTTTCGCCAGGCCAGATTCTAGGCCACGGGAAGCAGATTACCTCTTCCTAACTAACAATGCAAAGAGGTTTGTTACTACTCAATCATGGTGGCTATGGCTGAAAGGTAAAACAATATATAATTCTGCTTATCTGATATAATCAATCCTTGTATGGTTTTATGTTTGAAGCATATTGTGTTTTTGAAATTGATAACTTGAGAGGTTTCAGGAGTTTCATCACATACTGGTTAGTTGGAATATTCTTGGACCTTTAAGGGACTTTGTCTACCAGGACATGTGCAGCCTAGTTGAGCTGAGTTTAATGATCAAATAAGGTTCTTGCACTGTTTAATTTTCACTTGATATATGAACATGAAGTGAATAAAATGGAGGATATATACAGTGTGGGGTTGTGGGTAATTACCACTTACCAGAACTTTAGTCAGAGCTAGACTATAGCCCTGTTTGGTAAATGGTTGTTAGCTGATTGGGTTAGAGGGTATAAATAGTTGATAACATTAACTGATTATAGAAAATTATTTGGTAAATTTTAGCTGATAACTGTTTGGTATAATTTCTTTTATAAAAAAGTTAATTGAAAAGGTTGCTTTGAGCCGCTTTTTGAATTTTAGTATTTTGGAGTTACAAAAAGCTGATTAACCAAATACTTATATTAATTTTTAACCAAGTCAAACAGCTAATAGTAGTCAAATAAACCAAAATTGAATGATAAACTAACTATTTTATCAAACAAGGCCATATGTGTATTTCTCCAAGTGTACTATTCTATGATTATTTCAAAGTAAACAATATATATTCATCCTGGATTTGCTTTTGTTTTAGTATAGGTTGGTCTGTTGTATTTGTGCAGAAGTTCCTTGCTCATGTAAAAGTGGATCATCTACCATGCTTTATGCAGAAGTTCCTTGCTCTTGGGGAGATCTTGATGCGTCCTAATTGGCTATTGATAGGAATCCGGGCCAATATATAAAACTTGAGTCAAATAAGTTAGCGTTTAAGGGTTTATGGTGTAGTTAAGGTTTGGGTTCATATCAGATTTGTATTCGCACGAAAAAAGATGACTTCATATATATGTTTCTTCTTGGATAATCTGCAGGTAGCTATAGGCTTAGTATAGCTTCTGAAAGGAGTTAAGCAGCCATGAATATGTATAGTTGCATGCAATTAACTTCATATGGTGTTAAATAGAGTTAAATAGTGGTGAATTGGGACCATCCTAACCAAGTTGTTCAAACCATTGAATTGATAATCACAAATTTTCAAGTTCGATTTATTATGAGAACGGCATATTAGCCTTCTTAGTTCGAGCCAGTTAGCTGGCTTGCCTCCTTGTGATCTTTTGTCAGCTAGGGTCACAAAGTGTGGTTACATAATACACACTATCGAGTAGTGACGGCAAGTTTTCATTGTCATCCAAATAAAATACAGAGGTGAATTGGTTCTCATAAACTACAAGAAATGGCCATCCATCACACTTTTCTTGAATCTGCAAAAATTTTTATGCAGCTGGAAGTGACGGTGTAGTGGGATGATTTCATGAAAGGACCTGAGATATGGCATATTCCTTGTGCTTATGTGCGGATATTGATGATTAGACACGAGAATCAAATAAGATTATCTCATTTAATTTTTTACAGCCACACATACCTCAGATCCTCACTTTACATTTTCAATACAAAAAGAGAACATTCCATTTTGTCCCTAAATTATTGCTTATTATTATGCAATTAGTTTATCATTTTCAAATTTTAAAAACTCAATCCTTCAATTGTTTCTATTGTAAAAAAAAGAACAAACAAACAAAAAAACTATGAGAAACTCTACAACCAACAGAATGTTAATGATCTGTTAACTAATGGAGCAGATTAACATTGGAACAATTGAGTGACCCAATCTCTAAAAATTGAATATAGAGGACTAAATTGCACGCAGAACAATAATTGAGAGATTAACAATCCATTTTGTTCATGGAAAAGAATTGAGAAGAATCTGAATTTAAATTCCATGAATTATTGATCTATTGTATGGTTGGTGAAAAATAAATTATTGAGAATACTTAGTATTAGGACTTAAAGTAAATTCCCTTAAATAATAAAAATATGTGAGGGCAATATATGAATTACGGAGTATATTATATCTTTTCTCCCATGTAGAAAATAAAATACCTAATAAATTCTTTAGAGTTAATTTTATTTTTGGTTCTAAATTTATAGGTGCCAGTTCATTTGTTTATTTTTGGTTCTAAATTTATAGGTGCCAGTTCATTTGTCTTTTTTTAATCGAAAATCTTCATTTGGTCCTAGTATTTAACGTCATTAAAACTATTTTGTTGGTAAATGACAAAAAATGGTCATGTCACAATAATACTAGGATCAAATGCGAGTATTCTGATAAAAAGGACTAAAAGTGTACTACCACCTTTAAATCTAGGACCAAAAATGATGTCACAATAATACTAGGATCAAATGCGAGTATTCTGATAAAAAGGACTAAAAGTGTACTACCACCTTTAAATCTAGGACCAAAAATGAAATTAAGTCAAATTCTTTACCTACTGAAACACAAAGAGTCAACAGATGCCTCCACTGAGGCTCGAACCCACTCCCTTCCACATGGGAGTGTACATCGGGTGCCGCTTGACCACAAGGTCTTTGGCGTGACAAAAATATATATTTTTCCATCAAATCTGAAGAATAAATCCTCCTATAAATTAAACTTATTTTCTTGGGAACCGAAAGACCCATAAAAGCATAATTTGTTTTTAAATAAATAAATTACTCTTACCATCATAACTCTGTAACTGTAAGCAAATGGCATATGGGATGCTTTTGCACTATGCCACTTTAATAAAAAAAGGTCACTTTGTCATGGGATGGGGTGTGTCTCTCCAAAGATGCTAGCTTGCAGTTGCAGGGAAGCTTTGAAAGGAATGATGGAAGAAGTGCTGAAAACAGTAATAAGCAATACTCTAATTTAATGAGTTCAAGGGCAACTTTAGTTTAATGATGTTACATCACCCACCCATTATTTATGTTGTAATAACGGCGTGTAACTATGGTGTTGGTCCTGTCTCAACTCCATTTTTGCATCGGATTTTATTGTGGATCCTATAAGATAACATTACTACATTCTGTTTTCTTGATATTAGACAAACTTCTATTTGTGATTACTAATTAGTACAATTGATATTGTATCTATTAGCGTTTGCATTAATGAGAGTTTTGAATTAGAAAACACTAGATTCTTTAAATGTATATGTTCTTTTTGATACATTTAATTTATATGGGATGAATGATGGGTGATGTAACTTGAACCTGTGTTTATTATATTAAAACAGTGTAACATTTTTTTTTTTAAAATACATGAAAAAGAAGGAACAACTTAGTAAACATTACAAGAATCTTAAATATGCTTGCAAGAAGCAATTCAAAAATTAAAAATTCATTCTAAAATTTTTAAAAATAATTATATCAAATATTTATTATTATTTAAACTTTAAAGTTAAACTAAAAAAAATAAAAATAATTGTTATAGTTATTTAAAGTTTAACCTTCAACCAAATAATAGTTAAACTTTAATCAAATAATTGTTATTTAACCTTTAATCAAATAATTGTTATTTAAACTTTAATTAAATAATAGTTAAATTCTTTTTAATTGTTTGGAACCAAAACCGGAACTGGTTCGATTCCTACTGTATACGGTTTGATTTGAACCGGACAGTTTGAACAAGACTGTAGTCATCCTTATCTACAAGTGCTCTAATTACCTTAAGCAAATGAAACTGGGGATCTCTAAGCTTCTAAAGTGCAACGTATGAGATACTCTCGTTCAACCTTTCTAAAATTGCCATCCCCAACACAATTTCAATCCTAATCGGTAAATCACCCATAATGTAATTTATTATAAAAAAAAAAATGATAAGTGTAATTTTAAGGAGTAAAATTTTCGGTCTCATATTCTAACTTATTATGACCTATTTAAAAAAAATTAATTGACAAGTAAATAAAGAGTAAAAAAGAAAAATACAAACATAAAAAGATGTGCATTATTGCTTTATCAGTAAACTATTGAAAGGATGCAAATTTTGTTTGGCTGTAATGTGCATGAAAATTTTTATGTGAAAATTCAAAAAGAAAAGCATGATGAGCAGATTAATTGATTGTGGATGAGCAACTAAGTTGGTGACCCGACAAGTACGTGAATATTATTGATTGAATTCAATGTTCCTCTTCCTCACCTGGGGTTTAATTCACGAGTAATACTATTCATAATCTCAGATCAATATATCCATTATATTTTTGTTCTCTGTTTATGTAGCATATTTTATTCATCTAGAAAAAAGGATGACCCTCAATATTATTTATTATATTTTTTCTCTTTAATCAATAAAATCATAACGCAAGACATGAGTTTTACTTTATAAGAGTCCATGTATTACTCTTCTAAAATCATAGATATATTTTTACATGTTTTAACTTCATTTTACAATATTTGTTAACGAAACTATAACAATAGGAGAATATTTTCATTCAATAAAAGTGTAAAATACAATATATCTTGATATATTACAATTTTATAAGCATTGAAAAATGTATACAATTTAGAGATAGTGACTTCAATTTACACACAATATAGAACAATGGAGTAGTGGAACTGTTGGAAATTTGAAACAATGTCTTCAAAGCATGCAAGCTTGAAAAAGAACGGAAAGAAGAAACTTGAAAATGTCATGTGGCGTGTTTATAAAATACTTCCTTAAAAGCAATTT
Organism: Ipomoea triloba; assembly: GCF_003576645.1. NCBI lineage: Eukaryota > Viridiplantae > Streptophyta > Magnoliopsida > Solanales > Convolvulaceae > Ipomoea > Ipomoea triloba. Next base: position 5,811,220 of record NC_044930.1, read on the forward strand.
TTTGATGATGGTGCAGTCAGAATTTTCGGCACACTTTCGACTGGCAACACAGACCTGCTACACTTAGCTTGCACCCACTACAGTGTAGGTGAACCTGACTTTGCTCAGATAATAGGACAAAGTCATTAAGGATGAGGAAGAGATTCTTGGTGTCCTCTTTCCCACCGATGACCACGGTTTATATAGCAAGCCAACCAACAAGCTTAATCTTCAACCACATATGAGAGCCGTAGGAATAGGAATGTGAAACAGAGAATATTACACGTTCCATGATCTGATTAAAGTGAGGGCAAAATAAGCTATAATGATCCTAAAAAATAGGCTATGGAAAGAAGGCTTCTAATTTGAATGACTTACCAACAATAATGTCATAATAATATAATTTACATGTTGAATTTGGATGTCATCAAGTAGTGAAAATGAAATTTTATTTAATAGTGTTTTAAATAGTCCTTTTTCACATTTATCAAATATATATCATTCAATTAGATATAAGCTATTATATGTATACAATTTTTATAATTCCTTGATACAAAAAAGTATTTTTGCTAATAATATAATTTTTCACATATACTCATGTGAAGTCATTTTATATGAGTTGTGTAAAACTATTTAGCAATACTTTTTAATTTTTAGAATATAGGATTTAGGTTATTGAATATGTAAATTTAATTAATTCTATCATTTTGTTTCCACTAACTGTTTTCAATTCAAACAAACCCTATGCCTCGTTTTCTTTATTTGTAACTCACTCTCTAATATTCATGATTAGTGATCAAAATTAGTGATGACTTTTACGAATCTCAAACATAATTAAAATTTAGAACACTTATTTCTGAACAAAAACCTTCGAATTCTAATCCTTTTGGATGGCCAGAAACCTGAATATTTTCAACTGTGATTAAATTTTTTCCATCATACATAAAAACTCTCCTTTAAAAGGCTGTCTTGCAAACATAATACATTGGGAGTTTGATGGTTTTTGGTAGTGTTTGGGAAACACCAAACACGTTGCGCTCATCTAAATCCGCGATGGGACTGATCATTTGTTGGGGTATCACCAATAGTCCAATGCAAGATATGCATACTTCTCTCCGATCATCTTTTAACACCCAATTTGTGGTCCTCATGAAACCCAAAATTCATCTGCCAGATAAGCAATGTACATTATATGATAATAATCTACTATTTTTGTTTTTGTATGGTAACGAGGGAAGCCCATAGCTCAAGGGTGTGAATTGGATAAATTCTGTTCATACGTAATAGCTCACAAATTACATAAGGAAGATAAATGATAAATCAACTGTGAACTATGATCCACATTGCAAGGTGGTCTATGAATAAATGTTTTTAGTATATTGAAGATTCAATTTTAATGTATTATAAGTCTATTTTTAAGTAATATACTTAAAATGGTCATGCAGTACACTAAAAATAAATATGTATATTAGTGGACCATGATTTAGAGTATAATGATTAGAGATAAATTACACTAGAAAAATTTTGTGCAACGAGCTCAATTGAAAAAAATATTGACAAAAATTGAACTCAAAACCTTCTGGCGAAATAATCTGATACTTTTAACACATTGTGTTAACAACTTTGATTGAGAGATTGAATTAGTTATTTTGTTGAGGAGTATTTGATAAAATTAATTGTTTATAATAGGTGAAAGGACATGTCAGTATAGTTTATAATAATAAGTTATTAATTATATAATAGTTATATTTAATAATAGTAAACTAAATATCTTGTACTCAGTTGATACCTTTGTGGCTATTGAACTACGTGGAGGGTTGGGTTGTTATGCGGACCTGGGTCTACATTCACATACACTATACTCTACATTCACAATTTGTAAACTCCACATTCACACATTACAGGATTATATGTTTAGTAACTATACTCTACATTCACATATACTATAGTATACATTCACAATTTGTAAACTCCACATTCACACATTCAAAACTCTATATTCACATGTCCTATACTCCACATTCACAACTTGAGAGCTCCACATTCACACATTACAGGGCTACAAGTTGCTAGAACTTCTTAACTCTATTACAGATTCACACATGCATAACTCTACATTCACGATTTCTATACTCCATATTCACAATTTGAAACCTCCACATTCACACATTTCCGTGCAACTCTACATTCACACAATCATAAATCTACATTTACGATTTCTATACTCTACATTCACACTTTGAAACCTCTACATTCACACATTTTTGGACAACTCTATATTCAGTAATATGTTTACTAATTTATTTATAAAAAAAAAAAAAGAAAAGACAAAGGTCCACAGCATAATTTGCGGATATTGACAATGTTATTTATAATAATAATAATAATTGGAAGAAGGGAATTTTAGTTGTTGGCCTATGTGGGCTCTCCCTCTAGGCCTCTATATATAGGTTGGTTTGTTATTTGTGCCGTTGTGGGATGGCTCTCACGTGAGACACGTGAGAGTTGGAGTGAGAGCCATCCAACATGAATACAGTTTAAGTTTTTTTTTTTTTTTTTTCTTCTTCTTATGGTGTCTTGGTTAAAATATTATATATTAAACTCAAAATTATGACAAATTGTCACATAAAGTGAAACATATGTAGTATTTTAGATTCAAAATGCTAATGCTAATTAAATTCACTAATTACTAAATGTTTATTTAAGGTGGACCAAATTAAAGGGTTAAAATGGTGAAATTTAATCTTTTTTTTTTTTTAAGTGTGAAAACACCATTTAAATTGATTCTCCATCGATTATATACTGATCTAGTGAAATACCCTCTTTTAGCATTACTAAGTTACTATACTAGTTTGGTTTCAAAAAAAAGTTACTATACTAGTTGTCCGCACGGGCTTAGCTTACTTGGTTTAGTAAGCGGTATTTGGGAGAAGAGAATTTCGACAGCAGTAGTGTAGGAATTATGGTCAAAGTAGGCATATCCCTGTATATACCGGCATTTAACCTTGAATGTAGAGGTGTTTTCAAAAAAAAAAAAAAAACCTTGAATGTAGAGGTCATTGAGATTGAAAATTCAACCTTTTCGAAAAATTATGCTAATTTTCTGATATATCATTATCCCCTCCCAAAGAAAATAAATAAATAAAATTTACACCCCTCCCAAGGGCAAATTATACTGTGCACCACGGTGCACATAGCAATGTGCACCACATACCTAAACGACGTCGTTTTGAGCATTGTAAACTAATCGTCCTTTTTTTTTGAAATCGCGTTTCCCGTTTTGGCCGGTCTCTGTATTTATGTTAATATTATGTGTATTCCAGGCAATCATTCTGTGTATTCTAGGCAACCGTTCTGTGTATTATAGGCAACCGTTATGTGTATTCATGTTAGTAAAACATGTTGTGATGTGTTTGTGCATTCGAATGTTTAGGAGGATGAGTTCTGTGTATTTTGTGTAAACATTATGTGTATTCATGTTATTAACACAAGTTGTGATGTGTTTGTGCATTCGAATGTTAGGAGGATGAGTTCTGTGTATTATGGGCATCAATATTCTGTGTATTATGGGCAAACATTCTGTGTATTCTAGGCAAACGTTCTATGTATTCTATATAATGATTATGTGTATTATAGATAATGAATTCCCTGGAGTCATTAGCGTCGACTAACATCTGTGTATTTTGTATCAATATTCTGTGTATTCTGGGCAAACATTCTGTGTATTCTAGGCAAACGTTCTGTGTATTATAGATAATGATTATGTGTATTATAGATAATGAATTCCTTGAGTCATTCGCGTCCGCGTCTACTAACACCGAAACGACGTCGTTTTACGTACATGATGCACATTGCTATGTGCACCGTGGTGCAGGTATAACGATTGCCTCCCAAGGGCTAAAGGTGAAAGTAGCTTAAGACTTTTTGAGTTTAGCAGCTTATCTCTCAGTCTTAAAGTGGAATATTATGATTAGATAAGGTTTGGGCAGTACAAATTCAGAGGTAAAACTAGCCCAACACTTTCTATCCCTATCCATGTTTGGCTAGATTAGATTAGATTATTCCCTAAGCCACACCTCACCTTGGATGGTTCTAAATTATTCTTTGAATTACTGTCTCATCTTTTCAAATCTGAAAAACAAACAACTTCCCCTAATTCTACTGTTGTAACTTGTAAGTATGCATATATATTATAATATGGCTGAAACAGATCAAGGAATCTACCCTGGCTGCTACAGTCCTCTTTTGAAGTTGTTCTTGAAATACATGCCCATTGCCCAATAATTACAATTATAACTTGCCTTTCAAGATAATATTTTCTCACCTCCAATCATCTTTGCCCACATATAAAGGTTAAATTTTTTTGCCCTTGTTAGAGCATCTATACCAGTGCATATTTAGTGATTTATGTAAGTTACCAACATGGCAACAGTGAGAGGAGGAGAGAGAGTAAGAGGAGTTCCTCTGCAAATGAAGGTTTATAGCATAGTGATTTCTGACCAAATCATTACGCAAACATACGTTGTTGTGCGCGTGTGCCCACCTGCTAGGCACGTTAGGGGCGCCTGACAACTCCTTTTTTGTTTTTAAAATATTATTTGTTTGTTTTTTTTTTCTTTACTTATTTTCTCTTTCCTAATCAAACTTACAAAACCTTCTCAAAAACGGCAGAATAACTCCATTGATAAGGATGCTCTTAGGACCCTCATCTTGGCGTAAGGGATAACTTGTTAACATGCATACAGTTAATATATTATTAGCTAACATATTATGTGAGATACATAATTTATTAACTTAAGACACATAATATATTAATTACAATCACATAATTTTTTTTATCAGGATTCACAGTGTAATGTGGACACATTCTGGACCTTATCACCCTGATCTATGGTATAAGTGTATAACAATTGAAAAATTCATGCTTGATACTCATAAAAAGCCCATCAAATTAAGTGTAACTTTTAAAATGTAACTGTCAACCCTGAATTTTGTATTATTTTTCACAATTTATGACAAGAACTAATTGAGATGTTCGTACAGCCACTAGAAGCTAAAACATTGAGCTCCAATCATCTTCCCAGACAACACCCAGCATAAATCAAGAATTCCCACTTATCTCCATAACCAAAAGCAGCAATAATCACACCAAATTCAATCAAAGAAGCAACTCTCTCTGCAGATTCTGCACTCTGCGCCTATGATTAAGAATTGCTGTATACTAAAGGGAGTTCTACTAATCATTATATTCCGAAGATGGAATCCTTTCTCCTCACACGTCCCTACTAAAACCAAAACAATCTGCTCCCCAAAGATTCTTAAAGATTGCAACTTTAATGTTGATATGATATAGCATTACCCAGAAAAAGAAAAGAAACAAGGAATAATATAATGGCATACGTAGTGAGATTCAAACATCAAATCAAGCTGTTTTCATGGGAGCATATATCATTAAACACCTCAAATGATTCTCTGGAATTGTAAACAAGTGTTTGTTCGATGTTACACAAAAATATGTCTACATGCACTGTATGTAACCATTCTAGTGGAGAATCCTATCAATGTGGAATTGTGGATTCCCCAAAAAGAAAGAAAGAAAAAAAATATAATCCGTACAAGGAAAGAATTGGCTTTGCATCAGTAAAATCCATTTTTTTTGGTTGGGGGGTAAAAAAAAGTTGAGGAATAAACCTAATAATTAAATCAGGATCAGAGCTTTTCTCTCCCAAAGCTTTCTCCTTTCCAAAAACCCATGGCCCCAAAAGATTGGAAAAGCATTAGAAATGGCTGGAAAGCAAGAAAACCCCCCTTCCATTGAGAACAAGAAAACCCAGGTTTTCTTTCTTTCTTTCTTTTCAAGATTCTCATATTTACCTAGACCGGAGCAAGTAGATACTGAATTCTTGACCCGGGCCTTCATCCGGGTTGATCAAATGAAACGACTCGGAATCCGCGCCGCCGATTATGCACTCATAATTGGCGCGCATGTACATGAGCTCTTCCGGGTCGTCGCCGGGCCCGAACCCGGACCCGGACGGGATCACGCCCGCCCCGACTGATATCGACTGCATTGTCTTGAGCATGAGGCGGGTCTGCTGCGTGGGCTTTCTCCGAACCGCGAACCCGAGTTTGCGCCCGTTGCAAAACAGGGTCCAGAGCGGGATGGCGTGGAGCGGGCATCGGCTCAGCTCCGATTCCGCGCCGCCGCCGCCGTTGTCATCGTCCTTGAACTCCAGCGCGATGCGGACCAAGCCGCCGCCCATTTCCTGCGTCAGCGTGGTGGCGGTGATGGACAGCTCGAGGAGGAGATACGGCTTGGTGTTGAGCCGGTCGTGCTGGACGCAGAACCACACGTGGCCGCCGCGCCGGTGCCCGAAGATGGTCCCCACCACCATCGTCTTGGACGACCGCGGCTGAGCCGCCGCCGCCGCCGCCGAGTACGAGCTCACGGAAGCCGCGCCGCACGTCGGGCTATCCGGGTCCGAATAATCCTCCCCTACATTACTATAACTGCTCCCTCTCCCCCTCGCCTTCAGGTCGTCCAGATCATCCCGGAGAGAAGTGCTCAGCCGCTTCTTGGGGGTGGCGGCGGCCGCCGTGATCGGCAGCGAGTGGTTGGCGGCGGCCGGCGTGAAGCACGGCAGAAACAGGCGGCGGAGAGCGTTGATCTTAGCCATTGGATGGAAATCTTGATCGATCAAAAGTTGAAGAAATTAATGTGAGCTTAAAGAAAAGGGAACGAAGGACTTTAAAAGACGGGAAAAGATGGTAAAATTTCGAGGGGGGTAGGGGTGGGGGTGTGGGTTCTATCTATGTATGGAAAGGAGGGCTTAAAGGGTGTTTAGTGATAGTAATCACTATTGCATGTGCATTGCCTGAACTTATCTACTATAAAACTTATAAAGTATGATAATAAAATTTTCATAAATATCAAAAGAAGTGGAAAAAACAGCTCATCTGCTCATAGGTAGCCTAATTTCACAAATTAGAATGTACTTCCTAGTTAAACCTAAAATGTAATAATGTTATATGTTGCACATTTCAATCAACAATGCACCAAATCCTAGGAAACATTACTTTACTCTTTAACAGTTAGACATTTGTTCATGATGGGTGTATAATAATCTACCCAATTCTATATATATATATATATATATATATATATATATATATATATATATATATATATGTATATATATTATGTGTAGAAGAGAATATTAGTTAGCCCAACATGTCTAACTTTATGTCTCCTTAGTTCGATATAATTCTTCATAAATTTCATATTTTGGAGGGTCCATTATTGGGCAACGATTCTTCAGTTATATGCTTTTAAATAATTCTCGATTGAAATAGCAAGGCTGATGCTTGAGCCACACGTGCTTGGTAATAGGGCAATTTCCTCGCAAATCCATTCGATTAGCCTTGAATGGGCTTGTCGAGTTGAGCCCAATGGATCCAAGGTAATGTGAGATGCACACTTATTGTAAGAACTGACACTTTTAATTTAAATCACCTTAATTTTTTATAAATTCAAAACAGAAAAAATATCTTAAAAGAATCTTGAATGGCCTAACTTATATACTTACCAGAGAATGTTTTCACCAACTCTCCTTAATAGGAGGACAAATACAAGATTATAGACAAACAAACTAGTTTCCATGAAATTTTTAGTATGGGAGATGTATACAACTACTCATGATAAATTCACAAAGAGAAAGGCAATGTTTCAAATACTACTAAGCAAAAGTGTCCAAAAATACAATGTTTAAGTATATAATAAGGCGGGATAAAATGATAAATCATGCCCCTCTCACGATCCCTATGTGTTATTCCAAATCTAGATACTAACATAAAGCTAACAAATATGTAAAAAATAATAATAAATAAATAAATGAGAAGTCTAAAAGTATTTTTTTTTACTACTACTATTGTTTCTATTACAATGTAGTATCTGTTCATATCTATCTTCTCAACCAAATGAAGCACAAAGAGTCAATATTGCCTCCATTGAGGCTCGAATCCACCCCTTTCTATTAGGGGTGCAATCGGGTGCTACTAGAAGTCTAAAAGTATGATAATTTTGTGCAAGACTACATCTCCCTCAAGGTAAATTCCTTGTTTGCTAAGGAAAGTTTCTAATTTGAGTCTAGACTCTAGAGAGCACATGCATTAGTAGCTTTGAGTCCATTTTTTTTACCATAATACTGCTTGTATATGTTCATATCCAAAATATCAAATTTGAAGATGTATCTTAGTTCCTTTTTTTTTTTTTAATATATAAAAACTTGCATGAATAGCATCAATTCCATTTCATATGAAAAAATAACTTCAAATTGTAGAAAAATGTCAAGATTATTCAAAAGTTACAGTTTAAGTTATGTATTTAATTTATTACTAAATATTGGAGTCTTTATTTGAAACTCTTTGAATAAGTCTTACATGAGACCGTCTCACCGTAAGATATGTAATACTTTTTAATTAAAAAACTTACTCTTTTTTTTTTGGTTGAAATTGTATGTTTGACATGACTCATATCCTCACCCGTCACCACAAACTTAAAATAAGATTTCATTAAAAGGTACTAAAGTGGAGAAATTGTTATGTGGTACAAAAACATATATATAGACAGATAAGTGTAAAATGACAGGACTTGAAGTGTGTAGTGTAGCTTGCATTGGGGTTCCATTCCATGCATATAGAGGACATGCAAAAGTTCATTATCCATTGTACTATTGAAGGTGGCCTGGCCTGGCCTGGCCTCCACAGTGTACAGATAGGCTGCATTGTATTGTAGGAGCTGAGAAAGCATATAATATGCAGTAGAGGGTGAGAGAGGGACAAAGAGGTGAAGGGTTTTCAGTGATGAAAGAGACATGGAGTTTGACCTTTGACCAGATAATGATTTCAGGAGTTGAGGACTGAATGAAGAGATTAAAGAGGAGGGAGAGGTGGTGGGGGCTGGTCAAACCCAATAACTTGAAATAAAAAAAGAAAAAGGGGTCCAAAAGGGTATTTACAGTTGGATTCTGAATGTTTTGTAGGCAACAGCGTTTCCCTTTTTAAGGTAGATTCTGGATTAACAGTGTTAAATGTACCTTTGTTGAATGGGGCTATAAGTGGAGGAATCTTCCTTTAATCCTTTATGTAAATTAAAGCACACACTTTTGCAGAGACCCTTTTTAATTTGTCAGCAACTGTTACGTTGCTCCCCTCCCCTTCCCTCAGTCCTCACCCTAGCTATCAGGATTTATATTGTATTTTTGAAAGATTTTTTTTTTTTTGATGAATTCACTGGTCCGCGCTTGTTCCAGGAAGCTCAGTAATCAACCCCAGGTTCTTCCAAAATTCTTCCCCACAAGGAGAGTTTACTTGCCACTTGAACTACATACCCTATTTGGTTGGCAGTAAATCTTTTATATCTAATAAAATAAGATCAAAGTGTGAGTCAAGGCATGAGACTTGACATCAGGATTTATATTATATGAATGCTGATAATCTTTGTACAATAATAAGATAATTGTGGTTGATGCTAATTTCCAGACCATTTCATTTATCCATCCAGGTATACTAGTTGCAGTAGTCCGGCCTTTTAATCTTTTTTAAAACCTATTGGGTATAGTTATGTACATATATACGATAAATATATTTATTTAGTTTTCTTTGTCTAGAATCCCGTTCATAAGATATGTAAATATTCCTTTAAATAAATAATGAGCTGCTCATAAGATATTGATGGATATATTGGAGACGGGCTCCGATTCGGGAAGGCGACGACTACCCGAAGAGCAACATTGTTTTTTAACATTGTTTTTATTTTGACATATTTAGGGTACGTTTAGTAATTTAAAAAAAAATATAATTAAAAAATGAAAAGTAAAAAATACATATATTTTTAACATTGTTTTTCATTTTTCTGTTTGGACCTAGACCTGGGTCCACCTTGCAAGGTGGACCCGGGTCATCCGAACTTGTTCCGAATTGAACTTGGGCTTAAAGACTCTAATGGGAATGTTTTCATAAAAAGTGACAAAAATATGAAGATTTTAAAAGCTGGACAAAAATGGAAAAAGAGCATTTGGGACTTGTGTTTGAGGGCAGAAACGCAAGTCCCAAATTTTTTGTTAATTTTTTTTAATTGCTGACCACAAACGCAAGTCCCCACTTGCGTTTATCATTAATAAAAAAAAATGTCGTCTTCTCCGGCAACTAGAGAAGACGACCAGTTTGGTCATCGGAAATCGAAACTCTAATTGACCTACAATTACATGTCACAAATAGGTTAAAGGGTTTGATTGCTTCAAAATAACAAGTTTGATGCATAATTGGAGTTTTTGGAAGTTGGAGGGCCTAATTGCACAAATCAGTATAGTTTGAGAGTCTATTTAACCCTTATCCCTAAAATAAAATAAAGAGTTTATTACCAAAATAGTCCCTCGACTATTGCGAAATTACCAATTTGATCCTCAACAATTTTTCGTGCCTAATTAAGTCTCTCAACTTTGAAAATTTTAAACAATTTGGTCCTCCGTCTATTTTGCCGTTAAACATCTATTAAATATGGACCAAATTGATAATTTTGTTATAGTCAAGGGACCAAATTGGTAATTAATGTTTCACATAAATGGTCCCGTGACTATAGCAAAATTACCAATTTGGTCCCGATTTAACGGATGTTTAATGGCAAAATAAACGGGGACCAAATTAGTTAAATTTTTCAAAGTCGAGAAACTTAACTGGTTACGAAAAATTATCGAGAACCAAATTGATAATTTCGAAATAGTCGAGAGACCATTTCAATAATAAACTCTAAAATAAATTTTAAAGTTTAGAAGTCTAATTATTTTCCTTTATAATCATAAAAACAATATTTTAAAAACATGTAATAATAAAGATAATTTAATTAAAGATCTTATTTTCTCGCTATTTTCATCAAATAAGTAAATTAAAATTTAAATAAAAATAAAAATATGTGAGTTTTTTTTTTGAATAAAAAATATGTGAGTTAAAATTCGACAATTTGAAAAAGTCAAATCAAATAAGTAAATTAAAATTTAAATAAAAATAAAAATATGTGAATTAAAATTCAACGATTTGAAAAAGTCGAATCAAATAAGTAGATTAAAATTTAAATAAAAAATAAAAACGTGAGTTAAAATCCTCCGATTTGAAAAAGCTGATCGCCCTGATCCCATAAGCTACTTTTCAAACACTTGAATACTTGATCCAGCCAAAAATTATGCTTAAAATTAAGAGGAAAAAAAATGAAAGAGAACAATTTCCTATTTTTGGTATAGGTCTTAAAGTTTTGTAAAATCTGAAAGAAAAATAATACTACGTATTATATTTTATGTACACAAAAAAAAAAAAAAAAAAAAAAAAAAAAAAAAAAAAAAAAAAAAAAAAAAAAA
>NC_044930.1:5823531-5859443 GCF_003576645.1 Ipomoea triloba
AAAAAAAAAAAAAAAAAAAAAAAAAAAAACCATACAAAAATTATAACGATGAACATTCAATTCAAACATAATGAATATATACTTAACTAGGTGATGAGCAGCGAAAAGCTATATAAGCATTAAGAAAAACATTTCCATAAAGAAAATCTAAAAAGAAACAAGTAAGAGTGGAAGCATATGATGCTCCCCCAACAAGCATACTTGCAACAGAAATAGCATCAAGGTATCCTTGTATATCCCCCAATGCATTCTAATACTAATACTAAACCAAGATGTTCTGTTTCTTGTTCAAGTGAGAAAAACATAGAAATGGTTCATCTCAACCAGAACCCGGGATACTTATTGCACACCACTCCACCTGGCCCAGTCCACAAACTGCATCCCAGCATAGACATTGTTGGCGAATCGCACCCCGACTGTGAACGCCATTGCCACGGGCGGAAATTGCTTCGCTGCTGGCGATGATTCCACTAGCCGCTCCAAACCGGTCACAATCTGCAGTCGCGTGTTTGAAGATACTCCTAGGAAAACGCCTGTAAAATAGGAGAGTATAGTGAATCACGCCAATTCAAGCTGATTAACATCTCACTTCTTATGCCAATCCACTGAAAATCTTTGGTAGAAAATAGTTCTTTATACTGAATATTTAGAATCTATAGTATCTAAGGAGCAAGATTTTAAGTAGAGAATCCGGGAGGGCATAAAATTTTATGCTTAGCAATTTATCTCGATTAGCAACTTCATTATCAAAGTGATGGATAATATTCAAGACATACCCCATAGTGCTGCACTCTTTATGAGAGGTGGAACAGGTATATCATGTTCTGATTTTTTGACATTCCTGAATCAAAAAAACCCGTCGGAAATGTTAGAGCAAAAGTAAAGATGCATTATACACAGTAGAACGTATAATATTCTTTATCATGTAAAGGAAGAACGTTTATCTTCGAAAGAAAGTGTATAAATGCTTATTATATTGCAAAATTGGTTTTCTTCTTTTTTACCCACTATTACTACTTGCCCCTCTCACGACCTTGAGAAGAATGATCACATCTTGGATTGTATATACAATATTTTCGAGGTCACATGTCCTAGGCAAGATAGATCTGTCTCTAACAGCGTCTTAATTGCACAAATTAGATTAAATACATTGTGGAACAAAAAAGAGATTAAATATATTGGCAAGCAGAGTTTGAAGATACCAATATTCAGGGGAAAGAAGGTACGACAAAAATCAGTAGTACAAAAGCAGGAATGCTCATAGAAATATATACTGGGAGAGATATACCGCTTGGCAGTCATTATTAGATTTGCAATTCCTTGGCCGATGATACCGCATCCAAACCCAACAAATCCATACAGAATGCCCTATAAATACAAGTGTAATTGATTAGTTTCAACAGAAAATACAGGCTGTTTCGATTTGTAAAAGGTGTGAGAACACTCGGATAAAAGGAAAATGTGTTTCCATTAGACCATTTGTGAAAATAAATGCAAAACCGAATGCGAACATTACTAAGAAACAAATGCAGAAAAGTCATATAAAGACTAAACTTAAAAACAATAAATGCTAACCTTGTAAAAGTATGCAGCGATTCTCTGATTTACTGTAAACTTACAGCCTGGCCTTTCAGCTTCAAATACACTGAAACAGATGAGCATGTGAAATGAAGGACTATTTAATTCAAATTCCCAAATTAAATGAAATGATAATTTTTAAAATTCTTGCCCATAAAAGGCAAATTTCCCTCGCCCCTAGGGCCCCACACCCGGGCCCATAGGATAGTGGAGAGGTAAATCATGGTGACTCAGCGGCAAATTAGGTGGAAGGGCCAATGTCTAGTGCCCACAAAGAGCCCACCACATTGGTTGTAACTCACACACGACTGCCAGGGCTTGATCATGTGTCCTTGCCCACAATCTACTACCAAGAACCAACTAGCTGCCCATGCGGGCGATAATTTTAAAATTCTTGAATATATTTTTTGTTGCTATAGTAATATATATATAGTGTAATAGAGTTGAATAACACTTCAAGGATGGAATGAAGTCTAAACCTGCTTGGAAGAGCTCCATAAGCCCTCTGCAATCGACCCAGAAATCCTTGAGATGCAGATGGTTGTCCAATCCGAGCATATGGTGCTAACAGACCAACTAAAGCAACATTAACAACAACCCCGACCAACATATCTGCAGCGTACAATTCAAATTCTGCCCAGAAGTCCTTGCCCCTCTTTTGGACTTCAGCAAATGTCGCACAGGTCGTATCAATAACTATCTACATTACACAATTGATGGAAACAGCAACTTCATAAATTTCTAAAAATGGTTGAACAAAACAAATTGATAAATGCATAAACAACTAATTTGAAGCTAAGATTGAAGGTACCCGAACATGCTTAGACAAATAAAAGTACTCACATAAAGTGTACGAAGTACAAAAGGATTCACAAAAGCAGGTGAATAACAGTGAAAGCAAAGCAAGAAAGTAGATGAACTAAAATGGAATGACAGCTGAAACGAAACAAAACCATAAAATAGCGGTTTAAACGAACCTCCGTTCCAACTTTGAAAAGGAAGGATGGATCGGCCAACATTCGATTCCTAAGCATGGAAAACGACCTCATTGCAGGTCCTACAGGCCACGCAGATGCCTGTATAATCCATTTTCAGCCAGTTATATAAGTTCACAAAGCAAGTTAACAATGATAGCTCAACAACTCAATTTACAAAACCATTAAAATCACTTCCAAAGATTCAAAATTGTACCTGCAAGTCCAAATATCTAAGCAACAGGACTTTCCTAATCCCTGCACTCTTTGCAGCCTCTAACATATCAGCAGGAAGAGTAGCACCTCGAGCCTCGGTCTCCCTCATTACTTCCTCAAACTTCAGTAATGGCCCAAACTCATCTTCCTCTTTGTCATCTCCCTCATTGCCATTCCCCCCGCCACCCCCGCCTGGAAACTTCCCGTTTCCACCATTCCCATCAATTAAATCCCCATCACCGCCACCGCTAAAGCTATCGGTTATAGCTACATAACTGGAATCCAGAACCTCAGCCCCTGTGCTAACAATCGAACTGTCACTCTCTTTCAATACCGCGCTAAAACTAGCACCAGATTGTGGCTCACACTCTTCACCCAACGAGTTCTTGACTAAAAACCTAGACTTGCTACTCCTGCACGCCAAATACCCATTCCTCGTATTGCCTTGGATCTTAACAAAAACCAATCTTGACACCCCAATCTCAGAAAAGCTACCATTTTGCAAGTTCCCAAATTGAGATAGCCTAATACCAGATGAGCAACTAGCCATTCTCCAAAATCACCTAATAGAAATCCCAAAACAACAATCTGGCTAGTCCAAAGTAATCAAAACACCCAAACAACAAAACAGATTAGCTTTAATGAGCAAAATCGGGTAGTATGATTACCGCCACGAAATATTGGCTTCTACTTGAGCTCTACCTCCCCGAGCAAAACGACAAAGGGTAGGTGCCTAGGTGGGGAGGCTTGAAAGAGAAACCTGAAACTGTGAAACTGTGAAAGTGAGTGTTTTGCGATTTGGCGATTTGCAAGTGGAGGAAGAGAGAGAGAAGGTAACGTCTGTATAATTTCCGCTTCCCAGATTTTTTTTTGTTCTTCTCTTTTTTTATTTTATTTTATTTTTCTACACACTATTTTATATTCATTAATAATTCCCTCCAGGAATTTAGCATTTTAGCTGATGTGATGATGGACAGTTGCAGTTTTCGCGTGTTTTCGTCACACGTGAGACTCATACCGCACGTGCGCCGGAACTAAATCGTGATACACCATATACTTAAAATTATTATATAATGGAATCATTATGTATTACGTAGTACAACCTAAACAAATTATTAATTAAGTTTATGGGGTTATAGGTACTGGCTTAATTTTTTTTGTTGGGGCCAAGCCCAATAATCAAGAGTGGAAGAAGATAAGCCCAGCGGAGTAGTACAAGTCAAGAGGATGATCAGTGCACACGCAATGAGTGACAGGAGAGTCGGATGCGCCACTTGCCACCTGCCACCACCACCCCAGAGGGGGCGATCGTCACCCGGGGCCCCACGGCATCCGATCGGCGCGACAACCGCGCCTCTCGCGCACGTGGTTTAAAGTTTCTTAGAGCATCTATATCAATGAATATTATTGGGTTTTTGGAACAGTAATGATCTACTCGGAGGAGAGAGAAATTATGCGATAGAAAAAAGAAAATTGTCCTGCAAGAACCAAGTTATTGGTATTGTAATTGAGATCACAAATTTTAAAGAAGATTGCACCATGCGCGCGATGGGCGAAACATATGCACCCAGCTGGGCACGTCTGACGCGTCTGACACACTATTTTTTTTTTTTAAAAAAATTCTTTTTGAAATCAAATTTCTTTTATTTTTTCCTCCCCTTTCATTTTCTCTTTCATAATCACACTTACATAAACTCCTAAAAACCGTGAAATAACTCCATTGATAAAGATGATCTTAAGTAAAATATATAATAAATGGATTTATTTCGATAATGGGTGTTTGAAAAATGATTTATTAATAATTTTTTAGTTGATTTAATCAATTTTACATAATTGACTAAGCCTTCAAAATGCTGCTTGGAACACTATTTTCGTGTAATTACTTTTTAAAAGTCAAAATTATCCCTAACAAATTTCAAAATTATTTCGTATTCACTCCCATCTTTGATTCTCCAATCATCTCCATCTTTTTTTTTTTTTTTTTCTGTTAATGATTAAAAATTAGAGGATTGTCACCTTTAAATTAGTGTCTAAAGCATTGTCAATGAATTCCAATACCTCTATGTCTAATTAACTTTCAGATATCGACTTTCTAATCCAATTAACCTTAGACGCATGCATCATTCCTCCATCAAAATTAATGATAAATAAATAAAAATAATAGACAAATGTACTTATACGTTATTTTATTTATTATCAACTAATTATAAATAGTTAATTTACCAAATATATTTTTACAGATCATTAATACTACCAACAAATTAAAACAACTAACGCAATTAATGATAAGTTAATTGCCAAATATTTCCTTTATCTAATTAATAACTTTTTAGAAAAGATAAAACTCCAACAACTTACCAGCCAAACATAAATAGTTTCAACTTTTGTTCACACAACTGGTAAATATTAATGCGCAATATTGCTGTTTATAAAAGAATGTATTGATAATGCAGAACCAAGGAACACGTTGTCTGGGTGGTGTAGTTGGTTATCACGCTAGTCTCACACACTAGAGGTCCCCGGTTCGAACCCGGGCTCAGACATGTCAACCGTATGATTTTAAGCCACCCTCTCAGTCTCTCACTAAGGAATTCAACCGTAGATAATTTTGATAAAGTAGAATTAAGGAAAACGTTGTCTGGGTGGTGTAGTTGGTTATCACGCTAGTCTCACACACTAGAGGTCCCCGGTTCGAACCCGGGCTCAGACATATCAATCCCATATTTTTTAAGCCACCCTTTCACTAAAGAATTCAACCATGAAATAGCAACATTCATGAGTACATTGAGAATTTGGTTGCTATTGCAGATCTCAGACAACGCATCAAAAATAGTTTATGGAGTAGTTGTTTAAGTGATTTTTCGAATTTACGGGTGAATTGCTTATTTATTTATTTTTATATATTTACCTCATTTATGTTATTAAATAATATTTGTGGTCATTATTATTTGTCATTGTAACGATTGTAACTTATAGCGGTCACTATTTATGATAATGTTTATTACTAAGTACTATATATGCATTCCTATGATGTAATGGCTATTACTGGTGAATGAGAATGCTCTCCCTTCCCTTTGTCTCTATTCTCTCTATTAGCTTAGCTTGTTCATAATGCTGCAACAAACCATTCACCGGTTAGGAGTTAAAGCCAACGAATGACAACACATCCATGCTAACAATTTAGAATATATAAACAATAATCTCAGGCAAATCATCAACAATTATAAAATTAGAAACTACAAGAAAATTTTAAAAAGACAGTTTTTCACATTGAATTTTCCTCTTTAATATATTAGCAAATCTTTTTTTAGTTCTACTTTTGCTCTATTTGGAAATAACATTAATTGTTAATGTATGTAATAGAGTTACTCAATAGTACTCAACATTAATTGTTAACTTTTGAGATTTGAGGTTTGAATATTACTATATGTAAAAATAGCCTAAGTTTTTTAATATAAATATTTTAATTGTATTGCAAATAAAAGTGGGTTAGCGTGTTGGCATGTGTAACCCATCAGCATGCCATTGGTAGGGCTGTTAACGAACCGAACATAAACGAACGGAGGCTGTTCGTGTTCGTTTGTTAAGGATTTTGGGGTGTTCGTGTTCGTGTTCGTTTGTTAAGGATTTTGGGGTGTTCGTGTTCGTGTTCGTTTGTTAAGGTTTTTAAAAATCCTGTTCGTGTTCATTTGTTAAGCGTTCATTAGTGTTCGTTAACGTTCGCGAACACGTTCACGAACGTGTTCGTTAACGTTAACGAACAAGTTCACGAACGTGTTCGCAAACGTTAACGAACACGTTCACAAACATGTTCATTTACGTTTATGAACACTTAATAACCAAGCACCTGCACATATGTTCATGAAAATATTTTGTTCGTGAACAATAAATAATCTACGTTCACGAACAATTATATATATATATTGTAAACATGTTTGCGAACATTATTAAACGAACACAAACGAGCTTGTTCGCGAACACTTAGCAAACGAGCTTACCACTGTTCAGACTCTGTTTGTTTATTAACCGAGCTCTAAATTTTGTTTGTTAATGTTCGTTAACCTTAATAAACGAACATAAACGAACGCTTACCGAGCTCGAACACGAGTAGTTTGTCGAAAGCTCTGTTCGCTAACAGCCCTAGCCATTGGCGTGAGCTGAGTTGTAAATTAACATACAAATTTGCTTTGACATAATTCAATTCACTTTTTGTTGACCTATTTTGACAACTCTACTTTTATAAGACGGTTTGGAGCCCAATATGAAAACCAAAGCCATGGTACCCCTTGTTCCTTGAACGGTTGAAAAACTAAAACTAAGGCCCTTCTTTGCAACAACTAAACTAATCCAAAATAATAAATGTTAACTTTAAAATCTTCATTCAAAAATATATTTATGGACTTTCAATATGAATGGATTACTCATCTAGACACTCATGGTGAAATAGGCAAGACCTTTAGTTGCCCATAATGCCATTGCAAACCTATACTTTCCCTCAATAAAATTCGAGGAGCAAATGTATATCAATGATTATACACACACACACAAGAAGTCCATTCAACCCTTTAGATAGAACTCCAGTATTTTTGCCAAGTTCATGTAATAATTTTTCAAAATGGTGTTTATCTTTATTTATAATTTTCCTTTCTGCTTGAAATTGATCAACTATGAGTTTTGTAACTATCATATCCCTTCCATCTCTCGTGATGCAGTTGTACAAAATTCTAGATGTCCCCTTTTCCTAGCTCTATTTTAAATTTTTGATTGCATATTTTTGCATAAATAAGCTTATTGAACTGACTTAATAACTTGTCATAACCTTCCCCGTTAAGGATGGTATCTCATGCCCTCATTAATTGGAAGAAACAGAAAAAATGTGTTCTTTTTATTTAAAATCACTTTATAATATTATTTTCTTAACTTGATATAATGTTTTATTTTTGATCGAGAGAAGAAAAATTTTATCTAAGAAAATTCATTGTTTTTACTAGTTTATGTGACTTGGTTTACCTATTAAAGTTAATAGAGTTCATAGAATAGTACACATGATGATGAATATTAGTGAGTCGGTTTAATAGGAGAATCTAAAAATTTGTACAAATTCATTTTATTAAAAAGTAAGTATATATATATATATATATATATATATATATATATNGCTTTGCAACCTGTGAGTTCATAATTATTTATATTCATCTGCTTCATTAGACAAATTAAGTAGACCATCTTTATTCTTTTGAAGCACTTTTACAGTAACTTGCCACTTTCATGGTGTGAAATATGTTACATTACTTGCTTTTCTCAGTGCAGGAAAAACCTTCTTTTCAACGTACCTGTAAACAGCGGCATGGCTTGCATCCATTCTGATAGGTGAGAATTCTACGCCGCTTCACAACCTGTGAGTCTAAAATTATATCTTATGTTGTGAAAGTTAAGTTATGTTCTTGGTAAATCATTTTCTTTATGAACTGAATATGTTTGGGGAAAAAACAGAGAAAGAACCTTTTGTTATATCATTATTATTAATTTAATGTATACTAAAATACATCTTCACATTACAAATGTAATTCTACGCCGCTTCACAACCTGTAAGTCTAAAATTAAATCTTATGTTGTAAAAGTTAAGTTCTGTTGTTGGTAACTCATTTCCTATGTCAACTGAATATGTTTGGAAAAAAAAAATTAGAGGAAGAACCTTTTCCATATCGTTATTATTAATTTAATGTATACTAAAATACATCTTTACATTAGGAATCTACATATACAAATATTTCTGACATATATCTTGCACATGACAAAAAATGTATATAATCTATAACTGCATATATTACAAAGAACAATACGCGAATATCCAAAAGAGACAGAATATAAATTCAAACTGACCTTCAAAATATATGATAAAGACAACATCAAATAACTAGCCAAACCCATCCACGGCAACAGCAAGGTGAATATGAGCTCCAACAAGAAATGAGGGGTAAAGAAAACAAAAAAAATTTATTCTGTTTACTTCTCTGCAGAATGAAATGTTAGGGAAAAATGAAAGGAAAGGGTTTGCCCGGATCATCTTCTAATAATACATGAGACAGAAATATAGTAGGAGAGTTCGATACAATAAACATGTACATCAATAATAATAACAGAACATAAATTGGCAAGAAATAATTCAAAAATAACAATATATTCCGAATATAAATGAGAAATCTGAAAATAACAGCCCGGTAATGGAAATGGAAACAGTAATGGAAAAACCCAAGTCGTATATAACACAGTTTCCTTAAAACCAATTCGCTACCTCCCATATCCATCACTAACTCATAACACCATCATCATTATTAAGTTACCATTAAACTTTAAGTCCCCCTTTAATCCATCGCTAATATACTCATAAGCTATTAATCATCCAAGAATCACCATCTCATAATCCATTTGCCAACATCCATATATAATCTTTATCTCAATATTTCCATATAACAATAAGAGAATTCAGCTTGACGCAGTCCGAAAGTTTGAGCCGGTAAAGATAGTTCCCGAACTCTTTTTCACTTTAAATTTTTATGGTAGAACCCCAACTCATAGTACTTGATGTCCATAAAAAGTTTTGATCATTTTAATCCGCGAATGAACACAGAAAATTCCATCTTTGCCCTTGGCAGTGTGCTGTCCAGAATTTTTCTCTCTGGACCAGTTTTGGAGAAAAATTCGAAAACCATACTTCCACTACTCCGATCATTATGAAATTTTATATGCGGGTTCTAGACTTATTGAACTACATATCTGAAGAAAATGGCATCAAAATACCTTACCAATTTTTCCCAATAAATTTCGGAAGTTACTGCCAGAGACTACCCTGATTTTTCTCCAATATTTCCACAAGTATAAGCTCTTAACCAACAACACTCCATCAACATACAACATCTTGTTGTTGTGATACATACATATCCATATACATACATCACACGTATATATATATACTATATACTAGCACTTCTAACTTAGATATTTAGGCATATCAACTACCACTTCTCATCATCCCAACAATNCAACCAAGCCATCCCAATTTTAGACCGATGCAAATAAATCAACCATAAACCCGATCCACATATGAGCACGTCAGCACCCATTTATTCGAAATTATTTACTCCATGCAGCACAATAATCAGGATGTGTAGGATTCAAATTCCAAATTTCAAATTCCAAGTGCACAAATAAAAATGAAGATTTTCCATGAGAATTATTTCCTTCTTGCTCCTTTATTTGTGTTGCAAGTAGGCAACCATCCAAAATTCTAAAGTAAAACAAGGATTGGATTTATCAAATGAAAAATGTAGGTTTATGCATGATTGAACCGGTGTGGAAATAAACAAATGAAAGTGGGATACAAAGCATGCATTTACAATTCAAAAAACTCTCCTCCCATGATCTCAGACAATATAATACTAATAAAAAAAGAATATAATATAATATAATTGTTATCTTGGTATTATAATAAATCGTTACTATAGTGATGTAATGGGTACATTTGTAGAATAAAATTCCCATTCATCCATTTACAACTTTATCTATACAAAATATCAATTTCTCCTACTAATTCAGGAGAACATGAATAAACTTTTACCCGATCAAATCAGAGGTCAATTTCTCATATTTGATATCACAAAATATACATTTCAAATGCAATATTATTACCAAAAAATAACAATTGGTTACTGCATCTATATTGACTATTGTTTTAAATAACATTAATTTTTAAGTTCTATTTTTTTCTCTACATTATATTGGTTTGTTTTCGTTACGTTTACGTTTTGTTAATTTTAATTTTGCTTCTGCGTGTTTAGCAAATATAGTTATTTATGATTGTTCAGTGCTTAGAGTTATGAACAACCGATTAAGAGGTCGTACAAGATTTATGCAAGATGAATTGCGTGAGCGTAAAAGAAATAAAAATAAAGACGCATGGAAAAAATTGTCCCAACAAAATCAAATAGGCGAAACATCAAACAATCATAGTAATGCCTCTGTGGATGACCAATTGGCGATTTCTTCAGGTGTGAAATGTCATCCATTTACGCATTTTTGTTCAAACGTATTTGAAAGAACAAAAATCGATTTATTAGTTGGTGTTGACTTTTTTTTATTCTCATTTTTTCCGCTCGTGCTGCGGCCAACAAAATGTCATGCGCTTTTGACATTTGGAAATAAAACACACATGAATACAATTGTGTAATCAGCAGGCGCATTGCAAAATGATGCAAAAAACACATTTATGTTATCCGCGATTCCTGATTGTATTTATTGTGGAGCGAAGCGACTTCAATATGAACCTCCTGGATTTTGTTGTTGTAAGGGTGAAGTTGTTCTTGTGGCGAACGGAATGCCACCGACTTTAAAGGCATTATACACCAGCCCTGATAAGAGCTACAATAATTTCCGTTCGTGCGTTAGGACTTACAACAACACGTTTGCTTTTACTTCGCTTGGTATTCATAACTATGAAAAAGATTTGTGTAGGAGAAATAAAGGCATTTATACTTTCAAAGTGCAAGAACAAATTTACCATTTTATAAATGACTTATTGCCTGATGGTTGTCCCCCCCGCAATCTACAACTCTATTTTTACGACACTGATCATGAAGTAGAGAATAGAGTTTGCGAAGTTGGTCATTTAGATGAGAAAATTGTCTCAGATCTTATCGAGGTCATGTCTCACAACCCATATGCTAAATTCTTTCGGAGTCTTAAGGATCTTGTGCATTCTGATGAGTTTAGCATTTCGCTGCAATCATGTCCTTCGCTTGACCAGAGGATTTATAATGCACCAACAACTTCTCAAGTTGCTGCAGTGTGGATTGAAGATTTTGAGGGCTCTGGAGATAATAGGAACATAAGGGTATACGCACACAGTGGTCGTGCTCAGAATATCCAATATTATTATGGTTGTTATGATTCATTACAGTACCCTTTGTTGTTCCCATTCGGTGATGCTGGATGGCATGAGGGTATTGAACGAATTTTTCCAAACAATACTTCAACTCGCAATACATATGCCAGTGCATTGTATATCAATGCTAATGATGTATCAAATGTTGAAGAATTACTTCAAGCTGAGGAAACCGTATTCCGAGAAGGGAAAAAACGTCGTTCAGTATCTTGCAGGGAATATTACGCATACAAATTTCAAATGCGTTCAGGTGACACATCATTATTACTACATACTGGCAGACTGTTTCAACAATTTATTGTTGACATATATATCAAGGTCGAAACACAACGTCTTGATTATTTTAGGAAGAAACAACAACTTTGTAGGTCAGAGAATTTTCAAGGGTTGGTTGACAGTGTCAGTACCGGTGCGGTATTTGGTAATGATGTTGGTCGTAGAGTTATCTTACCTTCGTCGTTCATTGGAGGACCTAGGGATATGCGTGGGCGATATATGGATGCGATGTCACTTGTCCAAAACTTTGGTAAACCAGATTTTTTCCTAACTATAACATGCAATCCAAATTGGCCAGAAATTAAACGTCTTTTGGAATTCAATGACGAGGCACAGAATAGGCCAGATTTGGTTGCAAGAGTATTTCATGCTAAATTGCAAGAATTAAAGAATGACATTACAAAAAAACATTTCTTTGGTGAGATTTCTGCATACACATATGTGATTGAATTCCAAAAAAGAGGTCTTCCACATGCTCATTTCCTTATTATTCTCAAAAACAAATCCATGATGGCGTCGTCTTCTTTTGTTGACGAATACGTGTGTGCAGAAATCCCAAATAAGGAAACGCAGCCAACGTTGTATGACCTTGTAAAAAAACATATGGTTCATGGCCCTTGTGGTTCTCTTAATCAAACATGTCCTTGCATGGTCCAAAAGAAATGCCAAACTTCACCCTCTTGCAAAAGTAAGTACCCTCGTTCATTCTGTCCTGAGACTAGGTTTGATGATGACTCATACCCTATTTATAAGAGGCGAAATACCTCTTTTTTTGTTCAGATTAAAGGGTTTAAGCTTGACAATCGATGGATCGTTCCGTATAATCCTCAATTATTGTTGAAATTTGATTGCCACATAAATGTTGAGGTTTGTGCAACCATTAAGTCTGTCAAGTATATATACAAATATATTTATAAAGGCCATGATAGAGTTCGCATGTCTTTGGCTGATAACATGAGCGATTATGTGATTGACGAGATTAAAGAATACCAGAATGCACGATGGATTTCTCCCCCTGAAGCTGCATGGCGAATATATGGTTTTGCAATAGCCGAGCTAAAACCCGCTGTTATTCAATTGCAAGTGCATTTGGAAAATTCCCAATATATAAATTTTTATGGACATGAAAGAATAATTCATATTGTTAGTAGGGAAGAAGCATGTCGTACCATGTTGACAGAATTCTTTTCTATGAATCTAGCAAATGAATATGCGAAAATGATGAATTTGCTTTATGTTGAATTCCCTTGCCATTTTGTTTGGTGCAAATCAACAAAGTCTTGGAAGCCAAGGAAACAACTGAAGGTCATCGGTAGGCTTGTAACTGTTAACCCAACTGAAGGAGAACGATACTATTTGCGAATGTTGTTGATGAACGTAAGGGCACCCACATCGTTTGAATCCTTAAAAACTGTTAATGGTTACTTTGCTGAAACTTTCCGTGAGGCAGCTGAAAAACTCGGACTTCTATCTAGAGATTCAATCATTGAACAATCACTAGATGAAGCGTTGCTATTCCAAATGCCATCGAGTTTGAGGAAGTTATTTGCAATGCTTCTGATCTTTTGTGATCTTTCAAATCCTCGTTCACTTTGGATAAAATACAAATCTTACATGTGCCAAGACTTCTTAAGGAATGGATTGCACACGATTGATGAAAGTGAATCATTAGTCCTCAAGTTGATTGCAAACAACTTGCACAAAATGTGCAAAAACTTTTATGATTACAACTTGGTTGATACGTTTACTGAACTTGATATAGCAACAACAATGACTCATGAAATAATGTATGAGCGAAGTTTGGAAGTTAGCGAGTCTGACTTGGCAGGCGTGCAGAAGTTGAATGCTTGCCAACGTGCAGCATTTGACACTATCATTGAAAATGTCTTTGCGAACAAAGGCGGCATATATTTTGTTGATGGACCAGCAGGGACAGGCAAGACTTTTCTATATCGATGCTTACTGGCGACTGTTAGATCTAGGGGTTTTCTTGCTCTTGTAACTGCAACTTCTGGAATCGCCGCATCAATACTTCCGGGCGGTCGCACTGCACACTCTCGTTTCAAATTGCCACTCGATGGGGATGATAAACACATTTGCAATATAGGCAAACAAACTGCTGAGGCCTGATTACTCAAAGAATGCAAATTAATTCTTTGGGATGAGGCTTCGATGGCAAATCGAAAGATTATTGAGAGTCTTGATACAAGCTTAAAGGATATTATGAAGTGTAATGATTTATTTGGTGGAAAAGTCATTGTATTTGGAGGTGATTTTAGGCAGACACTGCCAATTGTAAGGCATGGAAAAAAAGAAGATTTTATTGAAGCATGTTTAGTTAAGTCAAGTTTGATATGGCCACACATTCGACGATTGACTTTAACGCAAAACATGCGTGCACAGGAAGATCATACCTTTGCTGATTATTTAATGAGGATTGGTAATGGTTCAGAAAAAATGGATTTGCAAAACAAGATCAAAGTTCCATCTCATTTTCTAATTAAAAATAATGGTTGTAGACCACCATTAGACGTTCTGTTTGAATCTGTCTACCCAGATTTGGGCTTATTTTCCAATGATCCATACTCATTGATGGAAAGAGCAATATTGACAACAAAGAATGAATTTGTTGACGAAATTAATTTTCTCTTGTTAGACAAGTTCCCTGGTGCAAATAAGACTTACATAAGTTATGATGAACCAAGCGATTCAAAATATTTACATTGCCAAGATTATTTACACACATTGTCTCCTGCTGGATTGCCTCCACATATGTTGTGCTTAAAAAAAAGATGTCCTGTGATATTACTAAGGAATCTCAATCCATGTGAAGGTTTGTGCAATGGTACAAGGCTTATATGTGATGCGTTTGGAGATCATATCATAAGTTGTGTTATTGCAGTCGGAGAATACAAGGGTAAACATGTATTGATACCTAGGATACCACTTCAGACATCGAAGGATGATAAATGTGTCATTCCATTCAAAAGAACTCAATTCCCGATAAAAGTTTGCTTTGCAATGACAATTAATAAATCACAAGGTCAAACCCTAGATTTTGTGGGAATATACTTGAAGGAGCCAGTTTTTAGCCATGGGCAATTATACGTGACAATGTCGCGTGCAAAGACTGCAAGTTCATTGAAAATACTTATATGTACAGATGATAGTGAATCCATTGTAGCAAGTTTTACACAAAACATTGTTTACCGAGAAATTATCAAGTATATTTCATGATGATACTAAAATAATTTATTATTGCTGCATCTTTTTACAAGTAAGCTTGTCATGACTTTTATTCTTCTACTTCACGTATTTTATGTCACAGTCGAGTTTTGCATAACAACTTTCCCAACTTCTTTTGTAGTATGGACGATCTTGTGTTGATACCAGCTGTTACTGTCGATTTACATGCATGGAAATGCAAAGTAACAGTTGTTCATAAACACAGTGTAAGAGAATCGAGATCTTCACCAGGCAAAAAATACAAACCAATTATATTTCAAGATTCTGAAGTAAGTCATTCATATCATGCAAACGAATAGTATTTATATATTCAATTCATGTATTTCTAAAATGTGTATTCTTTACTCCATATTAAAGAATTTTACATACAACAACTACCATAGCTTATAGACTTTTTTAATCTTGTAACTTTGTGCAGGGAACAAAGTACAGGCAATGTTATATGACAATGAGATAGATGTACTTGATGAAAGGTTGAAGTTACACTGCACATACACTATCTCAAATGCATCAGTAAAACCAGCTAGGGAATTCATCAATTTGCCAGACCCAAATTATAGAAATTTGTGGAACATTACAAGGAGAACTATGATTGAAGATGTTGTTGCTGGAGATGAGATAAACATCAACGAACCGGTTCAGCCACACATAACCCCATTCTCAGATTTTTACGCATGTTTGTCATCTCGACAACTGATAAGTAAGCTTATTAGTTTACTACTGTTATCTATCATACTATATTTCTGCTTATATTTCTCCAAGGTATATATGCCAGCAACCTCTCCTGCTATTTTCCAACTCATGACTACAGATGTGCTAGCTATTGTTATTTGCAAACTACCACGTCAATACATTACGACAAGGAATGGTCAACAAAATATTAATGAGTTTGTGATCATCAATGAAGAGTATTATACTTTAACTCTTACTTATATTCAAACTGATTATATTTTAAATCTTAATTGTTATGCATTCTATTTTATAATATTGTTTTTTTTGTTAATGCATAGATCAAAACCTGTTATCATCACTCTAGGGGGCAACTTTGTCATGACTGAAGGAATTCAAATTGATTTACAACTTAGTCAAGGCAAATTTCCGATTGTTATTGCTCAGGGAGTTCATGTAAATGCATTCCAAGGTACATGATGTTTTTTTTATATAAATATTTAATACTATTAACGAACATATTACATTTTTACATGTGTTTTACTACTTAAATAGGTATTACACTGAGTACGAGATATGCTACCACTATCGAAGTAAATCCACCCGGACAACATGCAACGGTTCTTAATAAATGGTATTTCTTCCAACTAACTTCCAAAGTATTACTTAATTTTTATGTTGATTTATAAAAATATGCTTTTTATTTCACAGGAAAGACAACAACTTAAGCGTTATCTACAAAAAAATTGTAGACAAACCTTATCTTGACTCTTTTCTCACACTCTCAAACGCATGGCAACAACCAAAGTGCACCTTTGCTGACATTGACAATGAATTAAAGCAGGTCTCGAGTAATCTATTTTTTCCAATTTCTCTTTAGCATACTATCATGATTAACAAGCCATATTCTAAAAATAACTTTTTTTAGAACACACGTATGTTGTCCTGTAGAAACCTATTGCATGGGTTAGAGGGAAGCTTAGAATGAAGAATGTTGGTCCGCTTGAGTATTATATTGGTTGCAACTATTGCAACAAGACAGTGAATTCCATCGAAGGATTAAAACTCCATTGCTTATACTGTGGCCAAACTGATGGTCTCACTGTCAGGAGGTATACAAACAGAACATACATCTTATCTATTATGTTAACAAGTTAACTTTAAACTTATTTTCACTCTCTTTGCCCGTTGTAGGTATAAGTTAAAGGTTGAAATATCGGATGGTTCTACAATTGTGCAAGCTATTCTCTTTAATCATGATGTGCACCGGCTAATGTTGTTAGTTGGAATTGAAATGCCAACAACTGTTGAGGCCAGTGAAATATTCCAACAAAAGTTAGATGCTATTGATTTTGTTGTTGGTCTAAGGATAAATGCTCTAAATGAAGATCATCCATCGACATTGACTTATTCAGTAGCATGTATTTGTAAGGACATAACAAGAGACACTGGTGAACAACAAGCAACACCACATGCACGTTCATCCAACATTGTGGAAGAAACTTTTACGGTGGGCAATCCAACAAAGAGAAGGTTAGACTTCGATGAATCATCAAAACATGCTACTGANAAAAAAAAAAAAGGAACTGCCGCAAATCTTCCTCTTTCAGTGGCCTATTTGGCCGTTATTACATTAAACTTTTTTAAATTAAAACTTTTTTTTACATGTCCTTTAGTCCTCCGAAATCAGCATATTGTTTTGGAGTTTAGCAGATATCCACGTACTTACAAAATCAATTGTCAAAAAAAAAACAGTATACCGTCTTTTCATACTGTGTTTAAAAGGTAAAACTAAAGTCCTAAATATACCCCAAAAAACACAAACTGGGATGCCAAAAAACTTTTAAAACGCGGTCTCTAAAACCAGACAGAATCAAATAAACCAAAAAAAACAATTCCCTGTTTACCTTTTGACGTTTTTTTTTTAAAATTTATTCTGAAATGTGTGTGATTAAACTTTGTTTCCATTAATTTGTCAGTCCGACATGTCCTTTGCTCCTTTGAAAGCAGCACTTGGTTTTTCTTATAAGAAAATTATGTTTGATCATTTCCTTACAGCCGTCAATTAACCTTCCCTTTCACCTTAATTGTTTTATTTCTTTATACTTTAACATTTCCAATCAAATGGCAAATTATGTTTCATCCTCATCTCATTCTCATTCGCTTTCTTGTTCTGACTTTGAAGATACTTCCTTTTGGAATGAACTAAATCTACCTTCTCTTTTGCAGATTGAGAATGAGTTGTACACACTACTAGAACCATCTGTTGAAGGTGAACAAGTTATTGACGCTGAGCCGGTCGCCCAAGTTGTTCCACCTGTTTTACCTAAACCTTTGGAAGAGGTTGCAGTCGAGGAAAAAAAAAACACTCCGGTGAAGAAAACCTTGTGTGATTCAAGAACGATCACTAAGGAAATGATCTCAAGTTATTTCCATCTTCCGATTAGTGAAGCAGCGGTACAATTAAAGGTTGGTGTCACAACATTAAAGAATAGGTGCAGGATATTAGGAATTTCCCGATGGCCTCGAATAAAACTCTTGAAGTTAGAGGATGAGGATGATAAAGAAATTCCTATTTCTTCTCCTGAACAAGATTACCGTCCTTTTTTTAATCATGCTGAAAACCACCCCTTGGATTATCACTTCAATAATCGAACTTCATCTCCAACAGGTAAAACTTTACACCAAATTCAACAAAGTTGTTGCTCCGCCGAACAATTAGATTTCGACTGGGGTCTTGTGAATGACATGCTATGTGGCCAGAACGATGTTCCACTTGAGGCGCCTCCAGTTGTAGCTGAATTATCCAACTCAACTGAAATCATTGTATTTGACAAGAGAACCTCTAAACACTGGGGTTTAAATACTATTTCAAAATTCTTCCACTTACCCGCAGCCCAAGCAGCAAGGGAGCTCAATGTAAGTGAAGATAAGTTGAAGAGAATGTGTACAAAATTGGGAATTAAACGATGGCCATACCGGAAATTGCAAAGCATGGACAACCTTCTTGAGAACTTACAATTTTCTCAGCAAAGACAAAACATATGCTGTCAACAAAGAGAAAGTTATTGAGCTTCAAAAGGAAAAGGAACGAATGTTAAAGGACCCAAACATTGAGTTACGTGCAGAGACTCAAGTAATTAGGGAATCTTCAAGAAAGAAAAGAAGATATCAACATTTGATGGATATTGCACACACTGCTAAATATGACAATTCATGGAAACTTCATGGCGTCAAATCAGAAGTGATAGATGAACCACCTTAAGTTTCACAAGATCATTATTGTATTCTCGATTTCATTGATAATTAAAGCTTTTCCCGTTCTTAATTTTCTTTTGTAAAAATAAAAAATTTAAATAAATATATACTTTTGGGTAGTAATTGTTTCATCATTTGTCATTTTATTTGTGTTTTATTTTGTTTTTTAAAATATATTGGGTTTTCCCCTTTGCATACTGCCAATTGACTCTGCCAGATGAAATGGAATGATAAACAGAGTTTCCTTTTGTACAAACGCAATATACTTGAACGAACATGCTTTTATGCAAAGCTAATTATATGTGACAATATCGTCTGTAAATGTTGCAAGTAATTAAAAATAAAATTGAAACATATTAATATTATTTTACACTTACTCATCCCAATCTATTACTCTATTATGGTCATGATGTCAATATTACAATCTTTTTTTTTTCATGAATAAGTTCAAATAAACATTTAATGTTAAACTTACATAAATGAGTTTACGTTGGGCCTTGCATTACGCGCAACGCGCGTATCTTGGCTAGTATATATATATATATATATATATATATATATATATATGTATAGGTCCTTAATCAGGTGAGAACCATGTCCCAGGTGAGAACTTAAGGACAAATCCAAACCATTGATCTAGTAGATCTAACGGTTGAAATAAACAAAATTTTGTAATATTTATGAAAATGACCCCGCTCATTTTAAAAGTTTATAATATTTATGAAAATGATCCCGCTCATTTTTTACTTGATTTCTCATCCATCAGATATTGCAGATCAATAGTTTAGATTTGTCCTCACGTTCTCACTTGGGGGCATAGTTCTGGATTCTATATATATATATATATATAACGTGAGTAATTAATGAAAAATTGTCTGCACTGTGTAAATGGTCATCTTGCAAAACTTACTGCTGAAGGTCCTTCGTTCGAAACTGGCTTTTAACATCAATAATGTTTTCGCGTTTTGTGTCTTTATATTGTAACCACACGTCTTCTCCCCCAGTAGGGTGTAGGCGACTTGAGATTGTTCAAACTTCGAAACTGATACAACTATTATTCAGTACGGACGGAGTGCTCAAAAATATATTATTCATTTCCACGATTCCTCTTCCAAAGCTTGCTTTATCGGATTCAGAAATCCTCCCGTTCACGCACTCGCTCGAATCGTTGTTTGTCTCTGCTTCCTTCCTTGTTCCTCGCTGGTGTGCTCCCGATACTTTTTTTTATTTTTCTAGGGTTTCGGGTTGTCGATCGGAGGTATGGATTGGGGAAACGTGACAACGGAGGATCTGATCGAGGCGCTCCGGGAGGTTGACTGGTCATCGCCGCCGCGTCCACTCTCCGAATTCTTCTCCCGATTCACTGTCCCCCGCTCCTATGCCAAATGGAACAGCCGCCTCAAGTGCAATCTCTACTAGTAAGCTCTTCCTATATGTTTGCGATTTTACATGCAACATCGTCCTCTGCGAGACTGATTATCATTTTATTCAATTTGGTGATTGATCTGCCTGGATATTTCTGGAATGAATCGCAAGTGTGTTGTGTGCGATTTTGGTTTTGCATTTGGGGATTGAGCACCGTGGATGCTTCTAGAACTAGAAGGAATTCAATTCTACTAAGACGTGTGAAATTTGAAGTTTTGTTTTCAGCTAGAAATTCGTTATTCACTAAAAGCAATTGAATATTTTGTTCTGCGATTTCATTAGGAACTGCTAGAATTTGACTATTTATGCTGTTCCGGAAACTGATTCAGTTTTGCAGTTTGTGATTATGACTTACTTTGATTAGCTATTGATTTTGGTGATTGTTTTTAATAGGAAGCAAAGGGTTATAAGATGAGTGTGAATTACTGAGTTTGGTTTCAATTGGTTAACAATTGAGAAGTCTGAAAGCTCTTGTCGATTATTGATTCGAGTAATTATGATGAAAAAAGTGATCTAGGGACTCAAATTTATGCACTGTTTAGATTTCCTAAACAACTATACTATTGCAATCTGCAATGTATTGACTCTTCGTTCTCTTGTTTTTTTTTTCTTCTCTTTTTTCATTACAGCTACCGAACAAATTACTTCCTCATGATTGTTTTTATTCTTGGTAAGAGAGGCTAAAGTTATTAGGCCATTACTTTTAATCTTTTCTCTTCATTTGTAATCTTATGTTTCATCTACAGAATGTTAAATATTTAATTTATTCATGTTCATTTAACACTGCAGGAATGGGATTTCTTAGGAGACCACTAGCTATTGTTGCTGCTCTTTTGACAGCTCTAAGCATTGCTTTTCTGAATGACAGGTATACCAATGTTTAGGACACACTTTTCTTCATGTCTTCTAAGCTCCAGTATGCCATAACATGGTGTTGCATCTGTTTTCAAACAGTGCTTGATTTGTTCCATTAGTTTATCTTTCAAAATAGGCTGGTTATCCGGGCTTCTAGTTATGATTTATTTTAAATCTAGTTCCACTAGCAGTATCATGGTGTAATCTAAACTCAACAACATTTTGGTTGTTGATTATGATGGATTGCATGAATTTGTATAGATGCTTTTTATTCTAGGTGAAGCTGTACATATTATATTGAAATGAATTGTAAAGTTCAAGTAGTATTTGTTTTTGCAATAATTACAGAGCATGGCTAATATGTATGAGAGATTGGGTATTTTTGTGTATTGTAGTTTATGTGTGCTTTCTGATTTTTAACTATGTTTCTCAGGGCATTTGGTAAAATGGTACCTTGTAAAACAATCTTCTCATGTTGATAATGATTTTTCTAACAGCTTTGCAGGTGCTTTTAATGAAAAGGTGACAAGAACTGTCAGGCAGTTCTCTCCACATTTAGCCGCAAAAATGAGGCCTCCCCTCACGTGAGTATGTCTTTGATTGTGAAATTATAAAGCATGTGATATTGCCACCTACTTAACTATCTGATAATTTTCAGACCTGTTATTCGAGGGCGCCCATCAGCCAAACGAGCAATATATATCTGTGGACGACCCCGCTGGGTGTTTGTCTTGGTGTTCTCTACTGGTAGGCTCCAGCAATCTGTTTAATTCACTCTACCTTGGAGCTGAATCATTTTTATCTCTAGTGCAATGTCATCTCATATCTGTTGCTTTCTTTTCAGTGAGTGCAATCCTTTGGTTTGTCTCCTGTGGTCTTCTAACCGTCTCATGGGCATTATCTGTTGGCCTTCTTGGTAATCATAACAGCATGTTCTGTAGTTCATTGTTCATTTGTTCCAATTTTGATTTCTTTCTAATGAAACTGTCTCTCTCACAGCCACACTTGTTCATGCAAGCTTCCGAACTCCTAACTTGAAAGCTCGTCTGAACACATTCCGTGAAGAATTCCGAGCTGTCTGGCGCAATTACAGTGAGCTCTAGTTTCTGAAGATTATTGCATGTAAGTTACTGGCCTTTTCATCTTTTTTGCTGATCTTACTGCTATTTTGGTTGGAGTAAGGAATAAGACCCGACCCTTTATTTTTTCATAAGACGCCTAAAAGTCTGAAACACACTTTGATAGTAAATGTTCCCTTTTAATTTTTTTTTTAAAAGAAAGAAAAGAAATATGGAAACAGTCCCAAAAAGATTTTGTGAAGTTTCCTAGTGAGTAACATCACCAAACACGGAAATGCTCCTCTCTAAAAGTTTCAATGCATTGTTTCACACATTATGTGATTGACTCATTGCATTTGATTATTGTCATCCCAATGTCTGAGTCTGGCAAATTGCACAGACCATGGTTCACATTGTAATGTGGGTCACGGATAAATGTTCATTTTTAGTATATTGAAGGTTTATTTTTAATGTACTGAAATTTCATTTTTTAAGTAGTATACCAAATAATGAACCTTTAGTACACAAAAAATGAACATTCAATGTATTAAAAATGAACGTTCAGTATAGTAAAAATGAATTTGAACCATGGTCCATGTCTCCATGATATAATGATTGTTGTTGGGTTGAGATTAAAATTATATCTTGTCCGCTAAGGTAGGTGGGTTTTTATGAGGTCATACAGGAGAGTAATAAGAATTCACACTCAGACATTTATTATGTTGTGTTGACAATATTATATGTTTAGGTAAATTGTAAATTTATTTATTACGTAGTACATGTCCAATTTGTTATGGTCATCCTAATTCTGAGGGGAGCTGATCTTTTCCTTGTTTCTAAAGGGGATTAATCAGTGATGGAGATTGGCCATGCTCAAACTGCTACTACTGGTGGTGCTAAGTAGATAATTTTCTTTGTTGGAGAAGGTAGTTTTATCAGTTACTGGCCACCATAATTGCAGAGGCCATTTGTAAATGGATTTGAAGTTACTTGTATGGACTTGTGCCATTCTTAAATGCATGATTGCTGAAACATTTCTCATAATTTCTGCCTGCCTGTAGACTCTAGTGTTTCTGAAAAACTATTGCCACCTCTTTTCTAAAGGTATGTTAATCCAGTTATTATTACATCCCTCTTTCTTTTGGACTCTCGTTTGTCATGCAATATTGCTTTTCCTTTATGTTCTTTAATTTATTCTCTTTTATTTCAAACAGACCAAAATGTTTTTAACTTGAATATTCTAAAATTGCCCACTTGTATTATCGTTTTCATTAACAAAATACAAAGTGAAAAAACATTGAGATATAGAAGAATGAAGTAAACTAATAAAAATTAATACTTCAAATTAATGACTAGCAACAGCAAGAAGCACATATTAATTGTTTACATCATCAAATTTATATTCTAGTCTAGACAATAGATAATAAAATAGGTAAAAAGTTGCTGGAAAAAAAATATTTCAAGAATAGCTTTGTGTCTAATTATTATCTTTTTAAAAAAAAGTTAATATAAGAAAGACCTGAATCACCATTCACCAACCAAAAAGGGTTGTAAATATGATATTTGCTTCAATCAATCAAAGATCGGAGCTTTGCATCATGAAGTTTAAATAGATGGGTGGATATTTCAAAAGTATAAGATTTTAACATCATGAGCACATTTTTTTAAAAATAAATTTGAGCCCTAAAAACATGTTTCTTTTTAGAAAATGCGTTTTTGAATTGTTATAAAACATTATTCTAAAAGTTTCTCTTCTCCATTATAGTCAGACAACGAGTCAATGCTTCAAGTTTAAAGCTCATAATCTTCAATGCTTTATTTCTAACAAATAAAGATATAGAAGGCTTGAAAACTCCCAACTATTTTTTTTTTCTGACAAAACCTCACCGAACCAAAGCTTGTAAAACTTTCTTCCCATCGAACAGACGATTCTCTTCCATGCTCCAACATTATTGGAATATATTGTTGGACCTACTGTTTCATTTATGTGCCAAAACTTCGGTCCCCTGCGTCTCCAAGCCCCGGGATTATAAACCTAAAAATGTCGATTAAGGTAGTGAAATTAGCAATGATCTGAGCATTTTGTTGTTCAGCAAAGATTTGGTGGAAATTACCCTTTTTCATTGATTTTGGGGTCAACAGTTCCAGCATATACATGTAGCCTGAAAATCACAAAAAGAAATAATCACAGCATCTGGCATGAATTAAGCTTTTCATTCTTTAGTAGATTTTGACTCCATAAAAGATTTTTACCCTGGAAACTTCTCGTGGAGCCTTTGAAGAGCTGGCGGAGAAGCAACAGCAGATATCTGAAAGAAGCAATTCACTTAGCTAATTGACAATACAAGTCACTTAAGATACAAGGAACATGAGAGAATTGGAAAAGAATGAGAATAGTATGATATCCAACAGTTGGACATTGTAGAACAGAAGTAGCAGTTTGTAACGAGAATCTGAAATGAAATCCATCACATGCTCAAAAGAATAGAGTGTTTCACCACTTTAATTTGCTTGTTCTCAACTCCACGTTTCTTTATCAAATCAAGAGCTGCAACTGCTGTACCGCCTAGAAATACATAGAGATACATATGGATTAGTTGCAAACTAGGAGGGTTTATCACTGCAATGATGTATGCAAACATTTGTTGCCTAGTTGGTATCATGCACAAACTGTTAGATAATGTGTTCTCAACACCAAAGACCTTGTAGTCCAGAGGCATAAGCCATTACGCCTAAGACTTATTAGTATGAGATCTCAAGTTCATCCCCATCCCCTAATTTGTAAGATGTGTCGTTTGCATCCAGTCCAAACTTTAGGACAGAGCACATGTTGGAACCAATTAAGGAATTTAAGTATGCTATGTATGCATATGAGAAGAAAGCTCTTCAAGCTAGAAGTTATCTGATTTTGACAGCAAGGATTTAATGCAAAGCATCCAACTTAAATCTTCCCCAACATGTCACTCAACTTGTGAGATTTAAATTCTAGATTCATACTGTACATCTTTGCCAAGAACACAAATCAAAAGACTACTTCATGAATAATTTATTGAGTTTGTATGTGCGTGTGTATGTATATGCACACACACACAAGCCTCAAAGCAAGTATATATTCTCAGAGCCTAGAAGTTACTTCACTGTAAGATAATCTTTGGACCAGAAGCAAAAGTATTTCTACCTGTAGCCAGCATAGGATCAACAAGAAAAATGCGAGAACCATCGGGAAATTTGTCAGGAAGCCTGATGGATCCGCATGAAAGACAGTGAGAAACTTATCCAAAAGGTTACTTAAAGCATCCCATGTTCAACTATACTCGTGAGAATCATGTGAGTGATAAGAAGAATATATAAAGTGGAGGCAGTGAAGCACAACAATATTCTGTAAGACAATGAAGGACCACCAACAGGATGATGATAACAATAACAATAATAAAGAACAGAATGTAATTCCGTCTTTGAGAAGAATGCTTACTTGTTCAAGTATACTGTTGGTTGAAGGGTTTCTTCATTTCTACTGATTCCTTTAATTTGGAATGAAGATAAATATCAACATAGTAATGGTCAACAACACACTTGAGAAATCTAATAATGATAATAATCACATTTAAAATAAAATAATAATAAATATAATAATTATAATTATAATAATATAATTATTATTATTATTACTCATATTATTATTATTATTATTATTATTATTCTTATTTCTACCAATGCCAGGCATAGAAGTAGTTATAGGACTACAATTCCATACAGATACCTAATATACTAGACTAGAATATTAGTGACAAAGTTAAGTGGAATACAAGGGTAGTAAATGTCACTTACCCAGATGATAAATTTTTGTAGCAGGCAGAATTAATGATGCATGCTCAGCAAGAGCTAGGCCAGCTCTCAAGATGGGAACAATCTGCAAGTAAGACATAGAAAATTAATTAAACATATAATGAAGGGAAATCAATGTCAGGAGATATTCAGAGACCAATTTTGAAAAGTAGGACATAAAAAAAAGAAAAAATGTGCCCAAGTATATACAGCACTGATGCAGAACTTAAAATACTAACCACAACAGGTTCACTTGGATCAATAAACTCAACAGAGGCAATGGCCACCGGTGTTTGAATCTCGGCTGTTATGGTTGGCTGGAAATAATGGTGAAAAGTAGTTAAATGAGCATTTCAGACAAGAAATGTCCTAGAAGGAGCAGGTGTTACAAAAGCACAATAATAAGGTTAGCTAAACATAACAAACAGTAGAGACTGAACATCAGTAGCAGAGCTAAATTGTAAATTCAAAGTCTTCTTACACTCAGTTACTATGTTCATTATATAATAAATAATCAGATTCAGAAGCAATTGTGAACAAAACATGCATCCCAATGATACTCACCAACCAATCTCTTGAAGCTTCATACATTAGCAATCTCCCTAGCTCAGCCATGGCATTTTCTGTAATTACAATTAAAAGTAAAAAAACAGACAGTTGAGAAGAACAGCCCCTATGCCTGATGTGTAAAATAACAGAGCAAGAGCAAAAAAACCACTGATAGATGTAGTGGTAAGGTATACAGAGGTTAAAGACAGCCTAATGCATCCAAAACAAGAGGCATTAAGAATATAAAGAAATTTTGTTTGTTCGTTTGTTTTTTTTGTTTTTTTTTGTTTTTTGTTTTTTTGTTTTTTTTTGTTTTGTTTTTTCCATTTGTCAGACATTACTAACACATTGCAGCTACAACAGAACAAATTATTAACAATTATAATGTAAGCAATCTCATTTAGATCACAACATGATATGCAAAAACTATAAATCAAACAAACTAGAGGATGAATGCCTGCATTTCTATATTTCTATTCAGGGAGTCAATCATGTCATTTCCACCAACTGAAGTCCAGCCAAGTCAAATACACTATAAGGTAGTCCATTTTTGAATCAGCACACCACAAGAAATATAAACTAAATATATGAACAAATAAATTGAATGCCTCGCAGCAATCCACACTCGCACTCATATTAGTTTATATAATTATTCACACTGCATCCATAAGTGATTATCAGCAACTTACGAAGAAATGCATCAAATAGATAACGAAGAAATCAGCATATATTAACTTTCAGCATCAAAACTAAACAGCAAAATCCAACGAACTATCTAGAAACAAGTAGAACTTTAATCGATTAAGAGAAAGCTTCACGTACTGAAAATCGGACAAGGAGTCTGCTCATTCCGGAGAACCGAAATCCAGTGTTTTATCAAAGCGTGCGGCGGAACAATCGCCTAACGAAGTAAAACAAAGTCAATCCCATTAAGATCAATCAATACTAATCTCTCATTTCCTCCCAAGGCAGCCAAACACGGCGTAACTCACCAGCATTCGATCTTCAGACATCACTCTCCTCTCCGTCGTCGTTTCGCACCTCAACGCCGCCCCTTCTCCGCCAGCCATCCCAATACAAACTTCCTTCTAATATATACAAGCAAAATCAATCAATTCAAATGCAAGGTAATTTGTCATTTATGCGTGCGTTACATATTACTATATTAGTAAAGTTTTACCGCGGTTAAAGTTGAGGTAAGGATTCAGTGAGGGGAGGAGTTGGTGATAGCGTGCGGAGGAGAGAGGAGAGACGGCGGTGATTGAGGGTGGAGCGTTATAAAGACGGCAATGAAACGCCATTAAAGAAAGTGCATCGAACCTTGTGATATTGATTGGCGGATTATTTTAGTGGACGAAGAAGGATCTACGGTAACTACAGTGAGGGTGACCTCATACAGTACCGCTACGTGACTAATGTATGCAAAAATAGGATTACCCATTTATATTCTCCCAAATATAAATGGGTACTGAAAATCGGACAAATGTATGCAAAAAGAGGATTTATCCATTTATAAGTCTCACAATTTTTTAGATAAAAATATTTGTATCCCTATTCTCTTTTTTCAAACTTCACCCCTGTGACCAGTTGAGAGGTTGCCCTATCACTTTGTTATCTTTTCTCATTATTATTACTATGCGCATGCGCATGCGCATACAATTTTTTTTTATATTCTTAAATGGTAATAATGTATGTATATTGTATACATTATATATTGGAATAATATTAGAAATAAATTCGATTTTATTTATATTTTAATTAAATGTTACCATAATTATATTTAGTAATTTATCATATCTAAAATTCTTACTTTAATAATAATAAAAAATATATCAATCATAATATAATTATTACTAAAATTATCAACTATACTTTCATATAATATGAATTCTACAATTATGAATTTTTAAAAAATTTATATACTATTATTTTAAAAATTATTTTAATATTAAGTATTAATATTGAGCATATATTTTTGCGCATCACGTATATAAAATAATAGTATGTGTGTATTAGTATATGTATTTAGTTTAGGACTCTCTTGAGTTTATTATGTTACAACTTACAAAAAGACTACTTTTATATATATATATATATATTGTAATCTTCCTGTATCTTCCGGTGTGTGCTTCGAATATGCTTCACTAGGCTCATCACTATGTTTCTATTAAGCTTACTGCCACTAATTTTTGTTCTGGAAGGAGCAATTGGTTCCATTTTTGCGCGGCCAAATTTTATATGGTTTTGTTGATGCCTTGAATCCTTGTCCATCTGAATTTGTTTGTCTATGTCTGAGGAGGTCTTGTACCTTGCCATTTGTTATGCCACCTCTCGATCGGTTTGGTTAGCGATGGAGACGATGCTGGGTTCTACTTCCAAAACTTGCTCCCTTAGTTTGTTGTCACAACTACAAAATCTTCGGCAAGGAGACTCCTCGCCGGTTGACTACCTTGGGCGTGCGTAAATTCTGGTTCAACAATTAGCTCAAGCTGGATGCCAGTGGGTCTTGATGATCAAAATCTCCATATAAAGAGGTCTAAATTAAAATATTGTACACAACTCCTATTTTGATTGAAAAGGATTAAGATTGAAACAACTTAACGATAGTGGTGAAAACTTGTTGAA
Source organism: Ipomoea triloba (assembly GCF_003576645.1). NCBI lineage: Eukaryota > Viridiplantae > Streptophyta > Magnoliopsida > Solanales > Convolvulaceae > Ipomoea > Ipomoea triloba. The sequence goes on from NC_044930.1 coordinate 5,853,027, forward strand.
TTATATATGGTGGCGGTGAATAATAAATAAAATGAGACTAAGTGATGGCAACACTAGAGCGATTGAACGAAGGTGCATAGTGGTTGATGATAGAGGCAGAGTTTGAAAGTAGTTGGAGAGTTGACATCATTAGATCAAATTCTATTGAGTGTTTGGGTCATTTTGTTTGTTGGTATTATTTGTTTTGGATTATCTTTTCGTAAAAGAATTTTATCATATTATTTTAATAGTACATGTTCTTTTTTTCTTTTTCTTTTTTTTTTTTAAATTTATTGCATATTGAGAGTATAATTTTAATAATACTTTTGAAGGATGGTTAAAGTTTTTCCAAAATCAAGCATTTGTCTAAACATATTATAGTAAGTTCAAAGAAAATGATTGTCATATTTGAAAAGGGTAAATGCATCATAGGCATCAATTATAGTTATACCTTTTTAATTCATCATACCATACCAAATCAATGGTTTATTATTATAAGTTTGAACATTAAACTTAAGGGTCATTACCATTATTATTTAAAAAAAAAAATGGCGAAAGAGATAAATCATAAGATGTACCTCAAGTAACTTGCATGTTTTCAAATGTTTATACACTAATACTCACAACGAAAAAGGTCAAAATAAACTTATTTTGACACGAAAATTAAAATAACTAAATACTTTGTACAATTTTAAATATTAAATAATTAATATAAAATAAAAATTAATTATTTTCAATATAATCAAAATAAGTATTTTCAACTTCTAATAAAAGTAGTATGTAGTAAACATGAGTATTGCTATAGATAGTTATAATCGAAAATAAAAATGATGTCCTAACAATTTTCATATTAAAATAAATTAACTCTTTCTTAATGCGATATTTGTGAGTCATAAAGCTTAACTTATTTTTTGTTTGCTTAACACCTCTTAGCTATTTTCAATTAATAAAATCTTATCAAATTTCTAATTACAATTTTCTACGTAAAACAATACTATTCAAAGTTCATAGCGCTGTAACATACAAACCAATCGGACGGGGATGAAACCATGAATTAGGGTCTATTATGCATTATTGATTTAAAAATTATGTCTATTCATTAACACATTACGTACCTTCAATAAATAAATTGTATCTGTAAATAAATTTAAAACACATAATTTATTAATTACAAAACATAATATGTTAACTGCATATTATATATTCGTAGTTAACATATTATGTGTCTTCAATTTATTTACATACACATAATATATTAAAGACACACATAATAATAAGTTAATTACGAATGTATAAATTGGAAGTAATTTTAGACCAATATCTACCATAGAAGGGAGAGCCTAAAGTGCATTTTGCAAGAGTCATAAAATTTACTATCCACGTTAATTTTACCAAAGCTTTTTGGCCATTCAAAGTAAACAAACTAACCAAAAAAGTTAGGAAATTCGTTAATTTCATCAAAGCTTTTTGGCCATTCAAAGAAAATGATCCAAAAAAAAAGTAGGAAGTTAGTTACAAGTACTTATATATATATGACCAAAATTTTTAAATCATATTAGTTGTGCCAGGATTTATAAAAGTTAGTTTCAAACATTCAATTTTATGCTACTCAAAGATGAAAATTTTTATTTTATTTTCTCAAGAAACTCAATAATGGTATATAAAGACAAATATTTATTTTCTTGCTCCATCACCAAACTTTCACCCAAGAAAATCCCTCCCCTTCTCCCCTCATGGGTAAGCTTTACCTTATCGTTATTTTGGCCACCTGAATTTTGTCAAGTAGCTCATAATTGCATAAGGCAAAAGGTTAAAGAGTCATTCACCATTCATGGGTTGTAGTTATGTGATGCTGTCAAACATAAAAAGTACATGGTGAGTTATTATTATTATTAGTATTATTATTATATTATATTATTATTATTAGTTAAACGATAGATATTTGACCTTTTTAGACATTGAAAGAACAACTACTAGTTCATTGGCCTAATTTTGAGCACAAGGCAGATAAAGGTCCTTGGACCTATGAGTGGAATCATAACTTTTTGCTACAAAAGATAAAAAAAATTATTTTTATTTTATATTTTCAACATACTCATGAACGACATATAAAGCCAAATGCTTCTTCTCTCACGCATCACCAGATTTTTGCCTAAGAAAATACCCTCCTCCCTCATGGGTAAGCTTTACCCTATCAGTATTTTGACCACTTTGCATAGACAGATGATTAGAGAGTTGTTCACCATTCATAGGCTATGACCACCTAACAAGGCAGGTAATAGTCTACCAATACCAATAGATCAGATGCTGTCAAATACAATAAGAATGTGGTGAGTTGTTATTATTATTATTACTATTGTTATTATTATTAGTGCTAGTAGTTAAACGTTGGACATTTGACTTTTTTTTGGTTTCAATATGTAGATTTCTAAGTTATTAAAGGAACAACTACAGGTTCATTGGTCTAACTTTGAGCACAACAGATGAAGGTTTATGGCTTACGAGTGGGAGCATCATGATGCAATCTCAAACAGCAAAATAATTAACATTGTTGTATTTTTGCTATATATTATCCTTCATCCTACCATTCAATCATATTAATCGTCACAAGTCACAAGGCAAATTGCTGATTCTACAAATACCAAATATATTAGAGAGATGAGGCTTTGTTTTGACAATGTTAGCTGAAAATTTGATAGATTGTAGTCCAATTAATCTATCATGTAAGGCTTTATTTTCAAAAATGTTGAGGACATATCTAAATTAAATAGTGTTATTGAGATGCTATTAATAATACTTTTTATTTTGGCTGTGAATATCGTTAACACATTCCCATACTTTCATTCATTGATGGTAAAAAATTCATTGCAAGACTTTCTTCGTTGTAGTTTTTTTTTTTTTCAAACCAACATTTGCCATGCTGACGATGACATTAATGGATTTGAGTGGGGTCAATTGACCCCTATTCAAATTTTATTGTTTATTTTATATATATATAGAGAGAGAGAAATTTTAAAATTAATTCATTAAAATAAATATAACATGGTTAACATTTAAATAGAAACTTTTTAATTCTCAAGATATAATGATAAAAAATTTAATTACTCTTTGTTTCATGAGCTAAAATGTAAAAAAAAAAAAATTAAAATATTCGGTAAATCTTCAACAATATGAGTTAAAGTGCCAAAATAATAATAATAATAATAATAATATCCAATAAATCTGCAACAATATAATGCCCGAATTTATTTTGACTAAACAATTTCGATCCTTCCCAATATAAACTAAAATGATTGTACTAAAATGTTTGTGATATTCTCAAAGATTCATATTTTATATCAATTCACTATCATTAAATTAAAATTTTGCATTTGTTAAAAAATTTTAAAATTATTTCAAAAACATTAATTAATATATATAAAAAATTAAATAATTAAAAGCATGTATCATTTCATCTTATCCCTCATCACCACACAATCTGTGACCTCCTCACTACATCTTTTTTTTTTTTTTTTTTTTTAGTATTTTAGATGTCATTACATTAGAATCAATTGCTTTGATTTTTGTTTTTGTATATTTAAAATCTTTATTCTCATTATTAGGTTGGGTCATACATAACCAAACATCAATATTAATATTAATAATCATTCAAACTCCACCCTACTACCAAACATGCAAAATACTTTCATCACAACTCAATATCATTACCAAGTATTTGATTCTCATTCCAAGCTAACCAAACACACCCTATAAATCATTTATAAATAGTTAAATATCACAAAATCTATTTGAAATAAGAACGGATTAATCTTCTATGCTTGCAAGTTATATGTATTCTTTCAAATTGAAAATATCCAAAGATTTTATAAATAATGGATTTTAAATAATCACTCAAAATTGAATTAAAAACTGAAAACTAAAAACATACAACTTGAATCCAGTTGCCCTTCACTTGCAATGTCCCACGCTGCTAGTATTGGGCAACACAGCAGGCATTGCTTTGGCAAGGAAAAGTGCACTTAAAGAACACAAGTCTTGATTTTTTACACGAAAACAATGGTAAGACCCTGGCAATCGTTGCAAATTAACTATAGGGCCTAGATACACATACATTATATTGTGTCTATGTTCTGTTGATAACCCGGCCCCTTCCTACCCTTCATTCTAAGAATAAATAGAAGATATTTAAAATGCATTGGCAAGTGGCAATATGCCAAATTAAACAATGAAGTGTCCAAAGCAAAAGTGAAACATTGTTTAAAAGCATAATATCTTGAGAGGAATCTCGATACATTAGGCTCTGCAGCCCTAGCCATTAATAGAAAGGAGAAAAACTACTTATTATGAGATGATAACTAGTAAGACTGGCGATCAACAATACTTTCCTGTTTGATAATTTGCAAATGTCCGATCAGCTGTCATTATTAAGCTTAGATTTCACCATCCCACAGTTCTTCAACATTTTTGTATGAGCCGTAAGTGTCACTCACAAATGATGTGCCTCTAATCAGCCTTGCCTGCAAAGATTTATAAATAGCATTCATCATATTCTAATACATATGCATTCTATTATATTTTAATGGCTTATATATGATTCATATGGAAATTTGACATTGGAAATACCAAATACTTTTCTGCATGCTATAAACAAATAATAATTCCTCCTTTGAAAAGACAATTTGCACAATCTAAAAATAACTTCTTAAGTGGACAAGGTTCATCATTGAAATATAAAAAAGGGTTATTGCATAATCTAACAATTTTTATGCATATACTAGCAATATATTTGTTTTTTGGGGGGTGGGTTGCTCGGGGGAGGGAGAGCAGGCACCACAATACAAAAAAACAAAAAACAAAATGAAAGATACCATTACAATAACTTCTGCATGGATGCAAGATTTTAGATCATCCATTTAAAACAGTCGGCAAAGAGCATAGAACATATTATACTTCAATCAAGTTTCCTTTTGTTTTGTGTGTTGAAGAAGTAAATAATCAATTAATTAAAATAAAGGAAATGTATTATCTTAATGTATTAAGACAAAGAATTAAGAAAACACTTGCCTGCTCAATTTCAGAGAACTTGGCCATCAAGTCATCAGGTATAGACCAGTCAAAGACGTCAAAGTTCTGTTTGATACGTCCTTCATTTGTACTTTTTGGAAGTACACTGTTTCCCATCTGCAAGCCCCAGCGAAGACAAACCTGGGCAGGGGTCTTACCCAATTTCTCAGCAACAGAAAGCACAACAGGCTCATTAAGTACATTACTCTTGATATATGTAGTGCCCGGAGAACCCAATGGTGAATATGCCTGAAAGAAAAATGCAATAAGCAAAGTTTGGAACAATTACAATACATTAATCACCAATCACCATAATGATCAACTGAAATGATGAAGTAAACTGTTTTCCCTTGAACAAACCACTGGGACCTTTGTGTAAGAAATATTTGAATAGTAAACTCACAGAGAGGTGAACTCCTTTGGATTTACAGAACTCTCGCAGTTTGGCTTGCTGCCATGAAGGATGGCATTCAACCTGGTTAACAGCAGGAGGAACACGAGCAACTTCCAAAAGATCCCCCAGCTTCTTTGTCGAGAAATTACTCACCCCAATAGCTCGGGCCTTACCAGAATCGTATAGTGCCTCCATTGCTTTCCATGTAGCAGGTATATTTGCTGGAATAAGGTATTCAGGTGCAAAGCCTACAGAATCCTTCTTCATCGGGACAGGCCAATGGATCTTTAAAAAGTAACAAAATTAGCTATTAGAGAGAGCGAGTGAGAGAAAGAAGCAAGATCTGTAGTGAGCACATGAAATAATAAAACAGAGCATATTCATTATATTCGAACTTTTACCCAGCAACAATTTTCATGCAAGAATTTAGATTGCCATGCAAATAACTAATCCTATTATAAAAATTCTTTTGCATGCCTAAATATTCTAGAGTATCATTGAATTTCAATTTCAGAAAATAATCCAATGACAACTATTGAAACTTCAATATATAGCAATTTCAGAAAGATAAAAAGAATACAAGAAAAAATTGAACTAACTGAAACTTGTGAATGCCACAAAGGTGAAGGAAACTGAAAATATCTGTGGAGTACATACAAGGTACAAATCAATGTAATCAAGTTGCCAGTCTTGCAGAGTTTGGTTTAGTGCCACTGGTACATCTTCTGGTGCATGATCCCTACACCTGCAAAACATATCAGATTGTCATCCTACTTTGTCAATCACATGTAAGATGAACTAGTATTGGGGTTTAATATAAAACATCACTTCCTGAAAGTTCCTAGAAAGGGAAATTTGTCAAATTTCAGTATCTCAAGAATTCCCCTTAGTCTAATAAAAAGAATATTACAATATTGAAAAAGAAATTTTTAAAAAAGAATGAAAGAAGGACAAAGGAGGGGGGGGGGGGGGTTTTTAAA